>NW_021147114.1:0-24261 GCF_002837175.3 Physeter macrocephalus
ATGAGGCCACCATCACCCTGACACCAAAACCAGACAAAGATACTACAAAAAAAGAAAATTACAGACCAATATCACTGAGGAATATAGATGCAAAAATCCTCAGCAAAATACTAGCAAACAGAATCCAACAACACATTACAAGTAAAAAAAAAAAAAAGAGAGAGAGAGAGATGGGCCTGAGGGGAGAGGAACCAGCCTCTGAAATAGAAGCAACACCTCCTAGGAATCAAGTGGGTGGGACCCTCCAACAGAAACCTCCAAGAAAGCCCAGAGACTTCCAAGTGGGGAATCCAGAAATGGAAGAGTCCAAAGGCAGCTGAGGGGATCAGGCTGCCAGGGCTGTCTCAGACCAGACAAACCAGCTCCCATGGACTGGGGTTGGGGCCGACTCAGCCAGGCTGTGCTGATGGATGAAAGCTGCTCATCCATCTGAATAAGGTGACTCGATCCTAGCCTGACGGAGTCACCGTGGGGAGACAGAGTGGCACACAGCCAGCCAACCCTCTTGGGGTGGATCCAACTTGCTCCACTTCCAGGCTGAGGTGGGCTTTGTTGCTTTCAGGGAGCGCCCTGCACTCTGCAGGGCTCCCCAAGGGGAGCCCAGACACAGAGCCCCGTCTGCTCGGCCGGGCTCAAACCAGAGGCCGTGGCTCTCCCCACTGGCCTGGTAACCAGTCACGCAGCCCTTCAGCCTAGGGGCCACGAGTCTCAGATCCTTTTCCATGACCGTCATTTGCTCACTCCCTACTTCCCGTCTGCAGGACGTCACCAACTTGGCCCATCTCTCCAGCGACCTTTGGTGGTGCACTCGGGGCCCCCACCCCACGCGCACATGGCATGAACAGGGAGTGCTGATGCTGAGTGAGGCGCTGGGCTAAGCACGACATTTTTAGCTCACTTGATCTTCACAACAACCCTGTGAGGCAGAGGCTATTCTCATTCCTAGGAAACTGAGGCCCAGAGAGGTGACATAACTTACTGCTAGTTAAGTGGCAGGGCTGGGGAGTCCAAACCCTGGTCGGTGGACACCAGGGCCTGGGCCTGAGGGCCCAGGTGAGGACTGAACGAGAAAATGCATGCAAAGTGCTCGGGTCAGGTCAAACACCAAGCAAGCACTCTGTTAAGGCTATTAATTACTATTAGTGTTAATTCTAACCCTGCAGTTTCATTCATTTATACTTATTCTTTTTTCCTAAAACAAACAATTAACTTAAAACGTTAAAGAAAGGACAGCATGGTGCTTTGTGAAACCACGGGCCTCCCCTACTGGGAAGGAGATTTCCAGCTGCGGGCTCCAGGCCCCCAGAGGAGCACAGGCTGAGTCCAGGGGTCCGAGCGTAGGGCTCCTCCTCCATGAGGCCTAACCTGCCCCCCACTCCCCTGCCCCCGGCCCACTCTGGCCCAGCCCACCTAGAGACAAAGTGACAGCCCACCCATGCTACCTATCGTGCTTCCTACTGGCGGCCTGAGCTGGAAAGACAGACAGACAGACCGCTTGTTTCCGATGTGACTCCTGCATGTCTCGCCACTGACAGAACAGCCTAATTTATGGGCAGTGACTCTCAGATAAGAGATATTTCATATGCTAAGAAATAAGAGGACCAAGCAGAATGGAACATCTTTTCCGGGGCCCAGAGGAACCCTCACCCATCCACCTGCTGTCCCTGAGGCCCGGCCAAGCCCCAACTCCTCGCCAGGGACCAGACTCCCATCAACGGGGTCAGCCCAGGCCCCTCCCTGAGAACCCCTCCCCCACCCCAAGGGAAGGCCCCTGAATATGTGGACCGTGCCTCCCAGGCCGGACTGATTGGACCAGAATGCCCACCTGCTTCTCCGGGAACTCAGGACCCTACGGTGCCAGTCTCTGCTGGCCAGCCGAACTGAGCACTATGCCCTCAGGAGGGGAGGGTGGCCAGATCCTGCCCAGGGCAAGGAGAGTCCCTCCGAGTGGGGAGGCAGCAGATGCACAGAGAGATGCTGAAGGGGGAGGCTGTGTCTGAAAGAAAAGGTTCCAACCCCCGGGGCTCTGTAATAAATGCCTCTTTTTCAGTGTCGATCATTGGAGTAGATCTCCAAAAGACCTTGACCAAGGCTATTTCCTAAATACCAAGTTCATGCCAAGCCACCATAACCTGACCCTAAAAACACAGGAGGTTCATCCTCACGGGGGAAGACGTGCACCATCCTTTTACCTGTCCATCCATGCATTCATTGAGCTCCTACTTTGTGCGGACTTTGTTCTAGCCAGGAGTTCCTACCATTTTTGTACCTTGGAGCCTTTTGGCCATCTGGTGAAGCCCATGGGCCCCTTCTCACATAAATGTTTTTAAATGAATAAAATAAAATTATACAGGAAACCAATTACACAGGACTACTCAGGAAGCCAACTGTATTAAAATTCAGTTATAAAATTATTTTCAAAGTAATTTATAATATAGTAATATATGTATTTCTTCAGATAAGGGAATATATATATATATATATACACATATATATATACACATATATATATATATATATATATATACAATTGCATTAAATAGCAAGATCTATTGGTGGGTCTAATAACTACCATAATTTCAAAGTAGTCAAGAACATAAATTTTCTGAGATGCATGCCCACAATTATTATGTGATATGGAGGTAGCTGTGAGTTTTATTGGTGACAAAGTCCCAGGTACTGTAAATATTACTATAATTTATTGTCTACATTAGCAACTAAGGAAGATACCAAATTTCAGTGAGAAGTTAGTGAAAATAAAGATGTCATTTTTTTCCCATCCAAATGCAGGGAAGGCTGGTCAAGGACCCTGTTCCAGGCACAGGGGACACAAAGCGAACAGAGCCTGCCCCCAGAGAACTCACATTCCAGTGCAGGAGTCAGAAACCACATGTGAACTCAGATCATGAGGGTCTTCAGGAAACAAAATAGGGTGGAAGATGGTATTTGCCAGGGTGGTCAAGGAAGGACTTTGAAGATGCAGTATTGAGCTAAAGCCCTAGGAAGGAGTCAACCATAAAAACCAGTCAGAGTGTCCTTTACAGAGGCCACAGCGAGTGCAAAGGGCCTGAGATGCACAGGAGCTCAGCAGGTGTGTGACGGAGAGAGACGGCCACAGCTGGATCCCAGTCAGTGGGAGGCAGTGGACAGACGGGCTGGGACCAGAGCATAAAGGGTCTTGCAGGCCATGGTGGGGAGTTAGTTCGGGTTTTACCTGGAATGCCTGGGAATGGGTTCTGAGCAGGGGAGTGACATGATCTGATCTCACTGTTTCTGAAGATCACAGTGGCTATTGTGCAGAGAACTCCATGGGAGGCCAAAGATGGGAGCAGCGAAGCCAGCTGGGGGTAAGAGATGCTGACAGCTCGGACTGCTGGCCATGGGGAAAAGAGATGGATTTGGGGGGGGTTCTGGAGGTGAAACAGGCAAGACTTGCTGATGGACTGCATGTGACAGGAGAGGAAAAGAGAGGAACTGAGGATAAATGAGTCCTACCTTTAGGGCCATTACGAATGGGTAACTGCTCAGCAGTTCATTCATTCATTGGCTCAACACCCATCCACTGAGACCTGGAGGACCAGTTCTGGGGACCAGAGTCAAAGATGACACAGCCCTGCCCTCCAGGGTCCAGCAGTGTAGCGGTGGGGAGAAAATCCCATAGGTAGATACTCACAGGACACGTGGTGTAACAGATCACGGGCTCACCTTGGGTGTCAAAGAAGACATCACTAAGAAGAGTCGTTGATCTGGT
The DNA here is from genome assembly GCF_002837175.3 of Physeter macrocephalus. NCBI lineage: Eukaryota > Metazoa > Chordata > Mammalia > Artiodactyla > Physeteridae > Physeter > Physeter macrocephalus. The sequence goes on from NW_021147114.1 coordinate 3,752, forward strand.
CTTAAAAGGGCAAGCACGAGTGTTTCTAGGCAGGGGGGTGGGCCACCGGCACTCTGACCGTGAGCAGAAGTCCGGAGGTGTGAAAGCACACCGCAGACGCCAGTGTGCCAGGAGCACAGCGAATAGGTTCCCCTCCCCACCCGATCCCAGCCCCTGCCCGTCCTAGACTAACAGGGGTGCTAACAAGCCAGGCAGGGCTCCCCACGGAGCCAGCTTTAACAGACGGCCCCAACAGACGGCCCCGACACTACAGCCACAGGAACAGCATCTTGCCTCCTGGTCACTCCCTCACTCCTTCAGTAAACTCGGTGACCCTTTTCCCAAGCCCTGCTCTGTGCAGAGGACTCAGGCCAGCCGTCGAGGAGCTCACACACAGTCTGATTACTGCTGTCATCACAACAATCTATTAGACACTTACACTGTTTAAGGCTCTGGCTAAGGATTTAGATGCATCAAAAAAAAAAACTTCCCTGGGGGTTCAGTGGTTAAGAATGTGCCTGCCAGTGCAGGGGACACAGGTTTGATCCCAGGTCTGGCAAGATCCCACGTGCCGCGGAGCAACTAAGCCCGTGCGCCACAACTACTGAGCCTGCGCTCTAGAGCCCACGAGCCACAACTGCTGAGCCCGCGTGCCACAACTACTGAAACCCGCGTACCTAGAGCCCGTGCTCCGCCACAAGAGAAGCCACCGCAATGAGAAGCCTGTGCACCACAACGAAGAGTAGCCCCCACTCGCCGCAACTAGAGAAAGCACGCGTGCAGCAACGAAGACCCAACGCAGCTGAAAATAAGTAAATAAATTTATTTTTAAAAATTATTTTAAAAAACCATTTTACAAATGAGAAAACAGGCTCAGAGAGAGAAACTACACTGTAACTCGGGGATCCGTTTTTCACACACCTGCCTGCTCGTACCCCCTGCTGGACAGGGAGGCAGTCCGGCATCAAGGGAAGGGCACCAGCTTGTTAAGTTCGGCCAAAAACCCTATCTTCCCACCCTCCCTCACCTCTTACACACACACACACACACACACACACACACACACTCATACTAATGCCTCCTGCAGGAGGAAAAGATTCTCATGACGTAACTTTGCAAGAACGTGGAGTTGTATCAGAACCACAGCACCACCCCGTGTCTCTGGTTTCTGTGTGACAGACTCCAGTCTCGTGTGTGGGCTCCTGAAGAGGGGAAGGAAAGTCCCATATGTGATGTTGGTTTCCTTCCAGACTTTCAGAATTCTCCTTCAATGTTGCAGGTTCAGGAAACCAAAGAAATAGCAGGAGACAGTCTGGTGTAGACCACTGTGGAGAAGGCAGAAAAACCACTTTTTCCTAAGCTTGTGGAGGTTGTTTCAAAGAAAATACACACATCCAGGAATGTTCAAGTACAAGAGAGTGATGTCTTCCAAATGTTTCAGACAAGCACAGAGACGGCCCCCAGCCCGTGTCCGAGCCCGCCTTCTCGCACGGCCACGCTGCTCTCCACAGGCTCGGTCTCAGCTGCTCCATCTTCTGTGTCTGAACAGAAGATGAAGAGACAGAACCAAAGAGGGTTTCTGCCCACAACCAGTTGTTCACTCCACGTCAGGAACAATAAGTGTATGTGTTCTCTCTCCCTCTCTCTCTGGACAGCCACAGCGTGCCCGTTTTGTATTAGCAAAAGGCCTCCCCCAGGGTCACAGTCACCCTGAAGCTGGACCACCTGCCAGGCGCCCAGGAAAGGTCCCCTCGTGTGGGCTGGCAGTGGCGCTCTCACTATACCCCCTCCCGACCCTCTCCAAACTGGCCAAGCCTCCTCCTGGCAAGCAGCAGCGCCTGGCGGCTTTCAAAGCGAGGCCCCAGCCACGTGAGCACATGAGACTTGAGATGCCAGCCCTCGGCGCTGTGTTCGCCATGCCCTCCCCCGCCCCTTTCAAGCCACCCACCAGATGCTCGGCATCCAACATCTCCCCTCCTCACTGAGGGCCAGATAATGAGCTGAGTGGGCTAGACGGCTGAGGAGGCACCACTGTGTCCAAATGCCCCCCTGGCTGAGCCCCCCTGGGGGAGAGAAAGCAGCAGTGCTCGGGAAAGTGGGCTGGGTCTGGAGTCTGAGGGTCTGCAGATAGACAAAAATGAGAGAAAGCTTGTGAAACTGAGCAAGCCTGCAGAAAAGGACAAGGCAGGGCGTCTTCCTGGAGAAGCGAAGCACCTACGTGCATGGAGCTGACGTAGGGCCAGCACAGACAGGCAGCCACCCACGAATCCACGTGACAGCGCTGACCGGGCGCCCCCCACACCCCACACACCGTGCGCTGAGGCCAGGGAGGCAGAAACCAGCGGCCCGTCCGTCCTCAGAAAGTCCAGCCTAGCGATGCCTACTCAGGCCTGCTCTTCTCAAGTAGGAGGGCTTCCAGAATCCTTTACATAAGAGTAATACCTTTAAAAAGGTATAAAATAAACAAGGGAAGTCCCCACAATCCCTAGTCCCCGTCCCCAAGGTTACACGTTCACATAGGGTAGGGCAGCATCCGTGCACACAGCCACACACAAATAGATATACAGACAGACACAAGTATGCGCGTGTATGTATGCAGGCACAGCCTGTGGTTCAACACCTCCCACCCCCCAGAGGTTGACAAGCTACAACCACAGGCCTGGCAGGAGCTAAGAATAGGACAGTTACAGCAGAGCAAGTTCTCAGGCAGGAGAAGGAGCTGGGTACCTCTGCGGCTTAGAAAACAGATAAACCAGGGTTTGAATTCTCACCCATCACTGACCTTGTGCCCTGGGCAAGTTGCTTGACCTGGCCAAGCCTCACTTTCCTCATCTGTAAAATGGGGAACACTGCAGTAGCGACCTCAAAGCTGGCTGAAGGGATTCACAGGATGGTGCACATTAAAAGCGGCCAGCATGGTACATCATTAATGACAGCTATTATTTGTGTTGACACCCGTCACCACCACTTTCACCCTCCCCGGGGCAGGGGTAAGCAAGGGCAATGCTCTCTTAGCATGAGACCGCAAGAAATCACCTCTAAGTTAAGGTAATAGGAGGAATGTGACTGAAAAATATGTATTTCTCATAAAACTATGAAAGGGTTCCCAAAAGAAATCGAATCCTCTGGTTGGCAGGATCGTTTCATTTTAGACCCTCTTTGAAAAGGCCGGCTGGAGCTTCCCCATCCCTGCCCCATGCACATGTAATTATTCCTGAAATCAAAGGTTCCTCCCTTCCAAGACAAGCCTGCAGAAAACAGGAGGAAGAGAGAAACCCTCACCTGCAGCCACTAGCTGATGAGTAAGACCTGAGTTTTCCACAGGGAGGGGAGGCAGGTTTTAGGAAAATGGGAAACCTAGGGATACATGTGGGGGAGGACTTGAAGTGAGCTTTGGGAAATGGGGGTAAAAGAGAGAGTGAGAAAATGAGGGTGGCCTGCCTGGGACATCCCAGACACCCGACAGCCCGGGAGCATCCTGATTGGCACACTTCCATTCTGGAAGCCTGGCAGTGACACTTCCCTTTCTGCACGTCAGGGATCGTGAAAGCCAGACGAGGGACCCAGCGCCCCACTCCCTCTCCCCAACTCCGCACAGCCCTCCTCAGCCACCCACTTAATCTTAATTACCGCCCAGGGGACATCTGCTCTGGGGAAAGGCAGGCAGTGTCACCTGCAACTGGAAGAGCCGGGGTGCCTGTGTCCTCATGGGCAGCCACCGGCAGGGATAAGCCCTCTCTGGGGGACACACCACGTCTCACCACCTCCAAACTGACCCGAGCCTCTGCACAGCAGGACGGCCTCCTAAGCAGTGTCCCTGCCACACGCCTGCCTCCTCATGGTTTATTCTCGACACAAACAGGGTGATCCTTTGAAAACATAAACCAAAAACTTGCAGGACATACACAAAAAGAGTGAATTTTCCTGTATGCAGAGCATACATACCCAGCTGGAGAAAAACAGGCTGCATCCCAGATCTTCCTCCAGAAAGAAGCTGGAGAAATACCCTGATGAATAAGAGAAGACGACTCCGCCTGAGTAATGACCTTATTATACAGAAGCCGGCAGCGGGAAGAGGAGAAAGTGTTCATCCAGTGGCCTGAGACACCGCAGAACCCTTCAGGATGGAGCTGGGGACAGCCCTGGATCTGGCAGCAAGAGTGCCGTGGGCACCTAGGACGGTAGCTGGGGGCCCGGCAAAGTCTCTCAGATGAGACGCTTTGACTCTACAGGTAGCTGAAGCAGAAGCACAAAAGCCAGGCCATGAATTTCATCCAGTGAGGACCCGGTGTGACCCTCTGGGCAGACTGGGGAGTGTCACAGCCTGGAGGACACTGATGAGACCCAGCAATTAAATGCAGGGAGGGATCCTGGGCTGAACCCTGGAGCAGGGGAACTGGTGACATCTGGAAAAGGCTGCTAGCTTAGTTCATAGTGTCGTACCTAAACTAACTCACCCAGGTTAATTTGATAACCATATTGTGGTTACGTGAGTCAACAGGGAAGCTGGGTGAATGGTATGTGTAAATGCTATGCGCGGTTTGGCAAATTTCCGCGAGTCTAAAGTTATTTCAAAATAAAAAGTTAAATTTAAAAAGGGATCCTACACCCTCACAACCCCGCAATACACAGACACAAGCTCCACCACCAGGCCTGATGCCTGGGACTCACCATTTCCTGCACAAACCACGATTCGAGGGTAGTGCTCTGGGGTGTTGAGGTTCGGGCATTTTATGCCTATTACGTGTGGGCCAAACACACACCGTCTACGGTAGACAGAGGATCGGAAGGAAGGCAGTTTCCTATAAGGAGCAGAGGGTCCCTCCCTCCCTCCTAGTCCCTGCCAAGGGCAGAGGAAGTACTGGTGTGACGGGTGACGGCCCAGGTCATTGCCTGGACCACATCCGTCAGGAGCATCACCAGGTGTCACAGGTGACACGCCTGTTCAGGGACCCCTCCTCTCCCCACTGCTGCTCTGAGACCCACAGGGTGGACAAGGCCCCTGCTTGGGCTCAGCCGGCTCTGACTCCCACCTGCTCCCGAGTGTGCTCCTGGCATACACGGCCCTGGGCACTGCCGCTGCCAGAGGCAGGCAAGGACCCACAACAGGGAGCAGGCGCGGGGGCGGGGGCCGCCCCAGTGGGCTAGGAGGTCATCACTTGCTTCAACCAGTGTTGACCAGAGAGCCCTGGAGTGGGTGACGGGCACGGGCCGGCTCACGGTGAGGGTCCTTTATCCTCCTCTCTGCTCCTCCTGTGACCAGGCGCTTCAGAAACCTCGAGGTGAAGAGGAGGTTGGCGGAACAGGACACCCACACTCTTGGGCCTTCCTGACAAGTACCACTGAGTCCTGACCCACCGTGTACAGCCTGGCGCTTCCCACCAAATGAGGAAGGACGCTGTCTCCGGAGAGTAAGGCCGGGCTGCAGAAGGGGAGCAGAGGCGGCGGCGGCGGCGGCAGGACAAAGCCGAGGAGGAGCAGAGGGCGGTGCCCCGCGGGGGGAGCCGGATGAGCGTGGCCTTAAGGGAAACGCCCACCGAGTTGAAGGTTGCGTCCCAGTGCCATTCCGCATTCCGTGGCGAATACGGCAGCGCGAGGGGTGGGAGGGTGCCAAAGGCCGCGTAGAACACGACATCTTCACATCAAACTATATGAATAAATTTTGGTTTCAAGACAATGAACTAGGTCGACACATATGCTTTCCCCTCTTCTAATCTTGTTGAAATGAAAAATAAGAAGACTGAGAAATCTGTTGCAATGTTGAAGTACAGGGAACGATGACAACAACAAACCGAAAATTAAGAATTCCTAGAAGATTTGAAGCAGATGGAATCGGATAGAGAAGAAAGCTCTGAGTGTGAGACATCTGGCCATAAAATCAACTGTTTCCTCTATCCAAACAATAACCAGCTAGAAAATGTAATGGCACAAGGGCCTACTAAGAAAAGAAAAAAAATACATAGAAGTAAACTGTAAAAGAAATGTACAAAAATCATTTGAAGCAAATTATTAAACTTTACTGATAGACAAAAAAAGAAGACTTAAATCAAAGGAGAGACATTTCACTCCTTCTAAATAAGGAGATGATATTGTAAAGACATCAGTTCTCCCCAACTGATCTATAAATAAAATGCAAATTCACTCTAAATCCTAAGAGGATTCACTTCGGAATTCAACAAGTTGATTTAAAACTTTGGAAGAATAATTTAAAATAGCTACGAAGTTTTCAAAAAAGAAGTATAATGAGACGGCACCTGTCCTTTCAGGAAGCTGCAGTTGATGATAAATGGTCAGCAGGACAGAACACAGTCCAGAAAAATAGGATCAAGTATAGCTGAGAATTAATATCTGATCAAGATGGCATTTCAAACAGTGGGAAAGAATGGATTATTCAATAAATGTTGATGAAACAATTTTCTATTCACTTGAGGGGGGGATTTATTTTAAATTTTACCCAGTATCGTTTATAAGAATAAATCTTTGATAAAGATTTAACCAAACCAAAAAATTGCCATCAAAATACCAAAGGAGGGACTTCCCTGGTGGTCCAGTGGTTAAGAATCCACCTTCCAATGCAGGGGACGTGGGTTCAATCCCTGGTCAGGGAACTAAGATCCCACATGCCGCAAGGCAACTAAGCCTGCACGCCGCCAACTAGAGAGCCCGCGTGCCTCAGTGAAGAGCCCATGCACTGCAAGGAAAGATCCCACACGCCCCAACGAAGATCCCGCGTGCTGCAACTAAGACCCGACGCAACCAAATAAATAAATTTTTAAAAATAAATAAATAAAGCTCTAAGAAAACAGAATACCAAAGGAAACACAAGTCATTATTCTTTTTTATTGTCCCAGGGTGAAGTCCTCTCTAGGATGATACAAAATCTAGAAAACAAAGGAAACTATTGGCAGATTTAACTATGTGAAAAATTAAAACTTCTGTATAGGAAAAGACATCATGAAAGACGTGAAAGTCAGTCAGTAAACAGGACAGGGTTCTGAAATGCCACATGAGATGATGAAGTTCTCTTAATACAGAAAGAAGCCCCCCAGGAGTTCTGGCTCACTCTCTGCAGAGTGGCCTTGGGCAGGTAGATCAGTATTTACAGACAGAGAAAGATGTCCACAGATTCAGGACATATTCACTCTTATTCATTTGTTCATTCATTCAACAAAAAGTTACCAAAAGTCTAGTATGTGTCAGGTACTATTCTAGGTGCTGGGCATAAAGCAGTGACGAAAAAGCCAGAAATTCCCCAGTACATTCTAGCAGGGGAAACGGACAATAAATAAAGCATTCAGTAAAATATATGGTCTATAAGCTGGTGATAAAAGAGAAAAAAGTAAAGCAGAGAAAGGGTATAGGCAGAGTGGGGAGGGGCAGGGGTTACAATTTTAAATGGGGGCAGTGGTCTGAGAAGTGCTCACTGAGAAAACGACATCTGGACATGTTTTGAAATATTTGTGCATACATGTGAACACTCACACAAAAGTCTAGAAGGATATGTACTCAACTTTTAATGTCAATGCTTCTTACGGGTGTCATTGTATGGCACTTTTACTTTCTACTTTTTGTACACTTCAGTATTGTTTGATTTCTTTTAAAATAACTATGGAACACTTATTGTGAGCAACACAGCATTGGGAGGGAAAACTGAAAGTGAATTTCCAGAGACAAGTACTTGAGGGATGCTCCCACGGGCAGGGATCAGACGTAGGAGGTTGGAGCCGGATGTCTGGTGCTCTGGCGCCACCTGGTGGCCATCTCCTCACTGATCAATCTCATTTCCAATCCCCTCAAGGTATCAATAAAAAAGAGGCAAGACACACAACAACTGTATAAAAACCTATCTGCCCTGTGGACAGGGACTGGAAAGGAAATGGGCAACATAAACAGTTTGATTTGTTGGGGTGGCATGCTCATGGTGGGATTTATTTAGCTTGGATCTTCAATCATAGTTCTATGATGACATTTCGTTCCTTTGTGTTAACTGCAACGGAGCAGTTCTACGGGGCAGCTGAAGGTACTCACAGAAATGGAGTGAGAGGTGGGGTGGGCAACACAGAGCCATAACCCAGGCCATCTGCACGTGTGTCCCCAAGAAGTTTGGGGGTTCACAGAGTGACAGGACCTCAGGTCACACAGTGGTTGAAGGTGGAGGGGTCTTCCCCAGTGGGAGTGCCTGGAGGACGAGGTCCCAGGAGTCTGGCTGGGAGGGGCAGCCATACCCGGGCCCTCAAATGATTAACCGCTAACTGAGCACGTGCACAGACCACCAAACTGGAGCCTCCTCGCCAAAGCCCAGAGGAAACAGACATCTCACGGGTGATGAGGAAGTGACGTTGATCTCAGCAAGGACTCTGCCTGAAAGAGTCTTCCCCTCTCCCCCATCCTTTGGCCCCTCTTCTGTGTGCCCTCACTCAGCCTGCTGTAGCACCTGTCACTCTGACAAGAAAGTGCTCTTGCCGGGCATCTCCCTGCTAGACCATGAGAGTCACACCTACTCATTCACCCTCAGAGAGCTCCGGGTTTGAATCCTATGTGACAGCAGGCCAGTGCCCCTCTAAGCTTGAGTTTCTGCGTGGAGATACAGGACTGTCCTCCCCTCGTGTGGTTGTGGCAAGGACAACTAATAGCACCAGCTGGCATTCGGGAGTGGTGGTGGGCACCAGGCGGCTAAGCGTTTTATATGCGTTAAGTTCCTGAACTGAGGCCACCTCTGTGGAGTGTTGATCACAGCAACTGGCACAGGCTAAATGCTCAAATATTGTGATTTTATTCCCAGTTCCCAACACAGTACCCAGCACTCTGCTTGTGTCCTCAGTAAAAATGAATGAACCACTCCCCCAGCCTACTACAGGAAGGGGCACGTTCAGGGCAAGACCGCGATGCTTAAGCGGCCCATCAGCACCCCCAGGCACTTGGACTGCACAAAGGGACTTCAAGGAGAGCACCCCTGCAGGACTGGGGAGGGTGGGGGATGCAGGAAGAAGTGATGCAAACTCCTGGGGTGGGGGCAGGGGAAGCAGCAACGCTCTGGGCTCAGGTTCAGCTCAGGTAGAAGCTGCCACCCGGGAGGGGCCTCAGTGAAAAGTGGGTGGGACTTGCCTTAACAATCCCTCCAGCCCTGATCCCAGGGGGTCAAGGCCGTGGTCCTCGCAGTAGAGGGTCGGTAGGCAAGGTCACTGAGGGAAGCTGGTGTGAGGGAAGGAAGGGGGCTGAGAGGTACCCAACCCACTGAGAGTCAGAGGCACTACCCTGAGGGGGAGAGGGCGGTGCATCCCTCTGCAGGCCCCTCCCCAACCCAGCCCCTTGGAAGTGGCTTCCAGCCAAGTAAGGAGAGACGTGCAGACTAGAACAGGTGCCAGAAGGGCGCTAGAGCGGCTGGTGGCCACGCCCACTGTGCTGTCCCCCCGCAGCCAGGTGTGCTCAGGGGCTGGTTCTCTCCCTGGAACCATCCTCGTCCCTCCTCTCCTCCCCGCTCCTTCCTGCCCTTTTCCAGCCTCATTTTCAATGTCACTTCCTCTGGGACCCCTTCTGTGACGCCTGACTACGTTGTGTCCTTCTCCTACAGGCTTTTAGAGCACCCAGACTTTTCCTTAGCACTCGTCCTATTTGTCTTGAGTTATGTTCATCCTCCCTGGACGGTCACATCTGTGGCCACGCTCCTCGGCTGCCTCCCCAAGATTTCCAGCGAGAGGGTCACGCAGGCAGCATTAGGGGCGGCCCACGTCTTCTGCGGCTCACAAACCCTTTTCTGAGCAACCCCACTCCACATGCTTCCCATCTCTGACTCTGAGGTTACGATACGGCAGAGCCTTTCTCCTGATCAGGGAGGACCACTGCTGATGCCTATTTATGTGCGGTTCGAGAATGAGATGTCAATGCTAATACAACTGACAGCCTAAACCTTCATCTTTTTTTTTTTTCTTTTTCACTTTTCCTTTTTTTTTTTTTTGGCCGTGCCACGCAACATGCAGGACCTTAGTTCCCCGACCAGGGATCAAACCCGGGCCCCCGGCAGAGGAAGCATGGAGTCCTAACCACTGGACTGCCAGGGAAGTCCCAAAACTTCGTCTTATAAAAAAGAAAACTCGTCTCCTTGCTTACAGACGTTTATAAAGGCAATCTCTAAAGAAACAAATGACAAAAAGGAAGGTGTAGCAATTTATCTGGGTTGTCTCTTGATATTTCATCATTCTAAATTATACTCTATTGGACTTCCTATTTAAACTACAAAAGCAACATATCTTTGTTGCTATAAGCCAAAACCAAGAGGAGTGTACAAATAAAAAGCCATGAAACCACCCTCCCCCAATTCCGACCCCCTTCCACCCACCTAAGGCAATCACAGTGGGCAGCCAGGAGTACACTCCTCCAAGCCTTTGTGCCAAGCAACATAAATACCTGTAAACAAGTGGGACTAGACCAGAACCCAAGGTCGTACCCTCAAACGCCTGCAGGGCCCAGCAGATCATGTCATGGCAAAGCTGCAGGCGTAACAGAATAAGGACAGATGGGGCCTGTGGCCAACTATGCCACTTAAAAGCTTTCCATTTTGAACATTTGTAAAGCACTGAACTGGCCATACAAGGCATCTGAGAGAGAGACTGGACAGTGCTCCTTGGGTAGAGTAGCAGAGTTAGTAAGAGCTCAGATTATGGAGACCTGGTAACATCCTGGGCCCAGTGTCTATTGGCTAGGTCACCGTTAAGAAAGTCACTTAGTCTCTGTGCTTCAAATACCTCCTCTGAAAAGAGGCAATCCAACAGTCCCTTCCTTGTAAGTGAGAAGAGAATTATGTAAAGCACTTAGCACTGGCCTGGCACACACTGTTACTGGCCACCAGTCTGCAACCACCGCTGGAGACATTATTCTGCAATTTGTTTTTTAAACCTAACGATGTGTCATGGGCTTCCCTCATATCAAGGTAGAGAGAGCTGGATCCTTTTTAATAACTGCCTAATACATGGCTGATGGGGGCTCCCATTCCTTCCCCTTTTTTGCCACTACAAACAGTGGTGCAGAAAACAGCTTTGTACTGCTTTTTGCATTGGTGCTTTATTTCTGCAGGAATTGCTGCTGGGTTGACAGATATGGATATTTAATACTCATTAAATGTTTTCAATTATATTCCCCCAAAGTTAGAACAATTCATACTCCCAACAGCAATGTAAGGGAGCACTCACTTCCTGCAATCACTTGCTAACATTGGATTTTATCAATCTTTGTAACATTTTGCCACTTAAAAAGGTAAAAAAGAAAACTATTGTTTTTATTTGCATTCTGCTAGTGATGATCTTTTGAGGCAGAGATTTCCAACCTCTTTCTTTCTCCTTTTCTTCTTCAGCAAGAAAACTCCTATTTTTAGCTAAGCACACTCCATGCTCCCTTGCAGCTCAGTGTGGCTAAGCTCCACTCGGTGAGATGTAAATGTTAGTGCTGTGTGAGACTTCTGAGAAGTATCTGAAAGGGAAAGGGCACACCCTTCTTCTCCCCTTTCTCCTTCTGGCTTCTGGAATGCAGATGTGACGACTGGAGCTCAAGCAGCCATCTTGAGTCAGGCGGCAATCTGCTATGGCTGGAAGAGCAGCGAGATACAAGGAACCTGGCGGCTCTGTGATGACTTTGATTCCACCACACCAACCTCTTTACTTTTTCATGAAATGATATAAACCCTTATATGTTTAAGCCATCGTTATTCTGGGATTATCCACTACATGCAACAAAATCTATTCCTAACCAATACACCTTCTGATTCCCAAAAGTCAAAATTGAACCTTTATTTCTCTTTTTTGTAATACACATAAATAGCAATGCCTTTATGCTTTATTTGCCCTATGTTTATTTAAGTCTCTTAAAAGTGAAACACTTATTTCCCCACTCTCCCATTCTTTCTCCCAAAGCCTTGGGTTTTACAGAGATGGTTTAGAATTTTTATTTTCAGCCTGTTATGTTTTCCCATACAGTTCTCCTCTATTTTAAAAGTTCTTAATAACACACAATAAAAATTCTAACTCACAGTAGTAATATCCAATGAGATTAATCTCTGTGCACTAAAGGGTGCACCACAGCTCACTGCTTCCTGCACTCTCCATGTCCCCCACCTCAGAATCTCTGCTCTAACCGTCCTTTGGTTAGAGAACTTCACTGGGTGTTTTCCTCAGGCACACCTACCAGATGACGTATGCTTTATGTCCTCACGCGTGTGAAATGTCTTTCTTTTGCAATGACCAGGAGTGACATCTCGGCTGGCTCAGCAAGGGCTGTGGCCCCCTCTCTCCAACAGTCTGGAGACCCCGGACCACCGTCTTCCGGACTCCAGGGCTGCATATGGGAGGCCCAATGAGAGCCTAATTCTCTCTCCTTTTAAAACAACCTGTTCTTTCTTCCTACAAAACTTTAAGATTTTTCTCTTTCTTCTTGGAGTTTAGGAATTTTACTAGAAAGTAGGTCTAAGTGGTGGGCTTTGTGTGGGATGAATGGATCCATTTAATCTGAAGAATCAAATCTGTCTTCAATTCAGTGACATTTTTTAAAATTGTTTTCCTATTACTCCTCCATCTATTCCTTTTTCTCCTTCTGGAACTCCCATGACTCCATGGCAGTTCCCCTGGATAAGGTCTCCAAGGCCTTCTCTCATGGACAGTGTCTCACATTTTAATTCATTATTTCCATTTCTTTTTATTATTGTTCTGGGTTGTGAGGCATTTCTTCTACTTGACCTTCCAAACCACCAATTTCAGTTCTTAAATTGATTTTTAAATTCAAAAGCCATGTTTTTTAGTTCCAGCAAGCCTCTGGTACCCTTTAATTGCGTCCCCCTAGGAGCTCTCTCCTTGTAAAGTTCTTACACATCCTGTCTCAAAGGAGCCACTGCTCCAAATGTGAAGCTTGGCTTCCCTCTTTCTCCAGCTCAGATCTCACAAAGCCATCATGTGTCTTTGCCTGCTGAGGGGTGCAGGTTCACACAGCCCCTGTTCATGGCAGACCACTCGAGCTTCTGTGGCAGTGACAAGCCTGAGGCCCTGTACGACCTGACAGCCTCTGTTCAAGGGGACCCGAGTGAAATGAGGTGGCAAACTGTGATCTTCCTGCTGAGAAGTGGGGAGGAGACCCTCTGCCCTTTGGTCCCCTAGTGATGATGGGGGAGAGGCAGTCCTCTCCCAGCTTCATGGACAGGGAGAAATTCCGCCCAGATCCCCTGGGATCGGCAAGATTGGGCAGTCCCTCAGAGGGCATAGGAAGCAAGTGGACAGCTGCAGCCCCTCTCATAGAATCCAGTTCTAATCAGACTCAAAAGCACAGACAGAGGAGAGGAACTGCATTTCTAGAACTAGAATGACCTAGAGTCAAATATCAACTCTGACACTTACTTGCTGTGTGATCACAAGGAAATTACTTATCTCTGAGTCTCAGTTTTCTCATATGCTCTTACCTTTAAACCAACAGTTATTTCCAGCATCCTCCTTAGGGGAACCAATCCCTCTGATACGTAAGTTTCAGAGAACTTGCTTCTTCTAAGCACTATATGAATTACTTGTACTGTAGTTAATCATGCAATATCAAGGAAGGAAGACTGGAGCCCTGACAGGAAAGCATCAGAAACTTTACCTTCTGCCTCTTAGTGAAAGTAGGTTGACAGAAGGGTAAGCCTACTAGAAGAATCTGAAAAATATTGTAATATTTCAGCTTTTAGCATTTTTGTGACTGCTCCTACCTGAATAAAATCTCCTAGGATTCTTCTAGGCAAATACTCGCTGCCTCTTCCCCTATTATCTTACGGTATCGCAAGACTTGAGGACCATGGCTGCAAAGGGGATGGGTGCTGGGAGCCATGAGAGAGTCCATGTTGGTTCCAGTCTAGTAAAATTTATGGAGCACCTACTATGTATAAGGCATTGAGCAAGGCACTGCACAGAATACAATAATGAGCAAGACACAATCCCTGCCTTAAAAGAGCTTGAAGTCTAGTCAAGGAGCTAAGGCAGGAGGTACAGGGGACATCAAAAAAGCACAACGCAATGCGGATCATGGCCAAGGCCATGAGATAGGGTTGAAACAAGTGTCAGGACAGTTTAAAAGGAGGAGAGCTTCAGTGAGTTGGGAAATGCAGAAAAGTATTCTTGGAAGAGGTGCCGGATGAGGTGGGCAGAGTCTCAGGGAGCAAGAATTGGGGGGGTGGGGGGTGGGGAACTGATGTGGGTGGCAGTACTTCTGGAGTATCTTGTCGAACAGCTGCTCTTCACGGTGTCTAAAATTAGAGGGCAAACAAGAAATCATTCATCCCCGGAGCTAACTTGTAAGAGAGAATTTCCATTCCTTAAGGGGTATGAGTATGAAGAGGTTTTACTCCTTCTCAACTAAATCTTGCCAGAAGTACACAGGAATGGAGAAGAGTCACAGAGCAAATATTTATTAAGCACCAACTCTGGGTATGACACTTGAGATGGAAAGAGTTACGAGATACACTCCTTGTCCTCTTAGAACGTAGAATTGCTCTGAGTGGAGAAGACACGTATATTGAAAACAGATACGACCGGGCTTCCCTGGTGGCACAGTGGTTGCGCGTCCGCCTGCCGATGCAGGGGAACCGGGTTCGCGCCCTGGTCTGGGAGGATCCCACATGCCGCGGAGCGGCTGGGCCCGTGAGCCATGGCCGCTGGGCCTGCGCGTCCGGAGCCTGTGCTCCGCGACGGGAGAGGCCATGGCAGAGGGAGGCCCGCGTACCGCAAAAAAAAAAAAAAAAAAAAAAAAAAAAAAAAAAAAAGAACCAGTGGTGAAAACCCCAGAGTTTAATTCATCTGGCGAGAAGAAGCCCTTAAAACACCCTCTGCGTGTGGCTCACTGAGGATGTCTGATGTCCCGAAAGCCCCTGTGCCCTCCTCGACCCTGCAGACTCGCTGACAGCGGGTTCCTCTGACTGCAACAGGACCCGGCTCACCTGTACCAGCTGCACCTCTGGGTGCCACAGCCTGGCTCTCTGCTCAAGAGGGCACAGGTCACTAGGGTCAGTGAACCCACTTACCAGGAACACATGTTGGGCTTCATAATCCCAGGCCAATAGGATAAACCATCCCAGCACGTCTCTTTCCAAACAGTAGCCGCTGTAAAAAGTAGGGGGGATAATTCCATTTACACGATGTTCCAGACGGTAAGACTTGTTTCTCAAGGCTCAGCAAGGTCAGACCAACTATAGTGCTAGAAGATCTGATTTGAATCTGTTCTTTGAAATGTCAAAAACCTTCCCCATAGATCAATATGTGATATCATTAGCCTATCAGGTAGCAGAGCCTGTCCTAAAATCACCGGAATTAACTTCAACTTCTTCGGTCACTATTCTCCTTTCCCACCATGCTTTGGATACATGCTGTGGTAAGCATGGGAGGGTCCGCCTGGGGACCCCTGCCTCAGAGTGCATGCCAGGGAGGCAGTGCCCAGCCCGCCCAGCACGGGGCAGCCTCTCGGCCGCCCACTGGCAGAGACAAGCATCCTGTACCCAGTGCCTGCAGAGGGCCCCGGGGCTGGCTTGTTTTCCTTCCTCCAAAGCGCCCCCTCCCTCGGCCCCCCACAGCCAGGTGGGCGGCTTCACGACCTCCTTCACTGCGAAAAGTTGCCTTCGGCTCCTTCGGATCCTTCCTTCAACCTAAATGTTTCCGCGTCTTCTCCTGACCCCCCACTCCCACCTCTGAGGAAGAGGCATCCACCGGAGACCCAGGGCCGGCACCCCCCCCGCACCTCAGTCTCCTCCACTCTCTCGGCCCTCCCCTCCCCTCCGCCTGAGAACATCCGCAGTTCTCCCAGTCTTCCAAAGAGCTTCGGCCCTTGAACTCCAGGCTGCTTCCTCCCCACCACCCAGGCAACAGCCCGCCCGACTTCGACTTCGGGTCAGCAGGACCTCCTAACGGCTGAGGCTCAGGCTAGTGGCCGAGTTCTCGGTAGCCTCCAACACGGTTCACCGGTCCCTCTTTCTGGAAACTCAGCAGCAGCCTCAAACAATGACCCCGTGCTTCTCCTCCCCTGTCTCCTCGGCCTCTCTGGCCACCTCTGCTGGCTCCTTTCTTCTGCTCACCCCCTTCCAGAGCTGCCTCGCAGCCCCTCCCCCCAGGCCCCTGGAACCCAAGGCGCTCAGAGGCCAGGCCCTACCTCCCTCTCCAGCTTCAGGCCACCCTCCCCTGGCCCACACTTCGCGCTCCAGCAACAAGAAACCAACCAAAACACAGGCCGCCGACCCAACCGACTGAGTCCCCCCCCGCCGCTGCTCGCCACCTGCTTCCCGCAGCCAGGCCCGGCTCGGGCTGCCCCCTTTTGTTGCGACCTTGAGTCACAGCTCATCAAACTTTCAGATCTTCACCCAAAACAGCTGAAAAAACATTAAGCAAGCACCTCTAACATACATGTTTATTCGTAAATTAAATATATGTTCTAAAGTACCGACACATTCTATACATTACAAAACAAATGCAAACAATTGAAGCAAGAGATAAAGATGAAATATGTTAAATTATTTTATTCTATAATACAAAAAACTTTCCTTCTCATTATCAATAATAATTTTAGTGAGAGCAATGTGACTGCTATGCTTCCTCTGACAGAGTTTTAAATAAACTTTACATGGAAGTACAGCATATGTGCAGAAGAATGCAGACGATAATACAGTACCAGCGCACAGGTCAAAGGATTCCCGCGGTGAACATACCCGTGTAACAGCACCCAGATGGAGGAACATCACGAGCCCCCCGCCACCCACCGCACCCCCTTCGATCTTTACCTGCCTCCCAAGGGTGGTCACCACTCTGGTTTCTAGCAGCAGAGATTACTTCTGTCCGTTTAAACTTTATATGAATGGAGCCATACAGTACGTAACCTTTTGTGCCTGAATGAACATTATGTTTGTGAAATTCATCCTGATTTTTCATTTTTCATGGTTGTTCATGAACTCGTACTGATCACAGTTTCCCGCTGTGGGGGCCGACCCTGCGTCTGTGCGCTCTGCTACTGATGGACACTGGGTTGCTCCCAGTCTGGGCTATCACAGCTGTGCTGCTACAACACTCTTGAGCGGGGCCATTTGGTAACACATTTGCATGCCTTCCTGTTGGGTTGATGCCCAAAAGCAGAATTGCTGGGTCATACGGTGAGTACGTGTTCAGTTTTGGGGAATGATGCCAAACAGTTTTCCAAAGCGGCTAAACCAACTTACACTCCCACCAGCAGGGTATGAGCATTCTGGCTGCTCGGCATCTTGGCCAGCACTTGATATAGTTTTTTGTTTTTTTTGGTTTTTTTTCATTTTAGCCATCCTGGTCAGTAAGATATCACAAAGTAAGTATTACGATCACTTTTAAAGCAGATTGAAATCAGTGCTTCTTTCAAGCTCACAAAACTAAGGTGAATCAGAACAGGAACCTAGGTCTTCTGACTCCGAATAGCATACTGTTTCTGCTTGCAATGAAATACTATTTCCAACATAAACACCCCAACAAGAGGCTAATGCACTGATAAAAAGAACGTGCTTATGGACTATGTCAATCCCAACACCTGACTCATGACAGGAAAGAAAGAATAAAAGGGTCTATCAACCCAACTTTGAAACAGACATATATAAAAAGTCTGGAGATCTTTCTATCCCTCGCATTTGCACAGTTCTTTAGAGTACAGACTGTGTTCACATGCATGATCTCTGGTTTGAGCAGGAATTTTATTCCTGCTTTTTCTGTTAATTATGGTTTAATGTTATATCTTCTTTTAATAATCAATTCATTTGTATTCTATTTTATAATCATAATCACAATTATTTAGAAATAATTTTATATTTGAATGGTTCCACTCTGACTGCCAACCCTTTCCTACTCTGACTTGTCCATTCATGGGCTTTCATTTTGACTCATCTCTCAGTTACTGGAGCATGCCTTCCAGTGATTTCCCCCCCGCCCCAGGAATGGTGCGTGGGTGTGGCAAAAGCTACACTCAAGGTGTGTCCTTGTAAGACTGAAATGAATTTCTGTTACCATCAAATGTGAAGTAAAACTTGGCTGAGTATGAAATTCTTGGGTCACAACCCTTCCCTCAAAACTCGATGAGTACTGCTCCACTGCCTCTGGCACCTGGGCTGTTGACAAGCCTGAGCCTAGCCTAGTTTTTTTTTCTTGGATTTAAAGGTTCCTTCTACCAGAATACTAATGGTATCCTCTCACTATCCTTGAAATTAAAACAAAAACACTTCACCTGGATATCTGAAGTGTTAGATAATTTTGTTACTTTTGCCTGGTTCATGAGGAGCCCTTATAATTTATGGATTCAGGTCCTTCTTCGGTTTGGGAAAATTGAGGATTTGCTCTGGTCTCCAGTCTGGTCCATCATCCACATCTGTGGTCTCCTCTGTTGCTTTTCTGTCCCTTGTGAAATTGGCAGTTTGTCCTCCTCCTGACACCTTGAATTTCTGCAGTGCCACTAATTTCAGTGCTGGCACATGTGGTTTATTTCCCCATGTTCTTTAAGTCCACAAGCTCCTGCTTCACCTCAGTCTGTTGACTCATCATTTCGTCTTTCATAGCATCTATAACTTCTCTGAGAGGACAAAGAAGATGATGTTTGAAATTTACTTCAGTTTACTGAGTAAAAATTTGGAAACTTCTTTCCCAAAGCCTGATCTTCGCTATTTTGTGCACCCTTGTTTATTTCCCTTTATACTGCTGGATCTTTTCAGTGGGTCCTCTCTAGTTTAATTTTTCTATTTGTTCATGCTTGAATGAGGACAGATGAGACCTGGCCTGACATTTATTCAAAAATAGTGCAGATGGGCTCCCCTTGGTCCCCTCTCCATTAACCCTGGTGGATTCAAAGCTAAGGTCCAACACCATCTCCATCACTCATCAACGGTGACCACTCTTTAGTTAATGTCTTCACTTCTTTTGCCTATTTCCTCCTGTATAAAACTAGAAAGTTGAGCTAATCTTCAAATGTCTTTTAGCTCCACATTTTTGTAATACTTTTATACATCATCTAGGTTTAAAATTTCATTAGTTTGGAACCAATTGTCAAGGATTTTGCTAAATATACGTATAAACAAAAAATACCCTATTTCTTAAGAAAGACTCGCTGTACTCAACTTTTAATTAAGAAAACCACAAATATTAAGCTCAAGAAACAGACTTCATTTGATTATACATTAAAAAAAAAAGAGAATTATAAATAATTTACCAAGAGCTAGCAGAGTACATGCCCCAGGGACGTACTGGGTATGAAATGTGTACAAGAGGCAAAAGCTAAACACAAGCAACTGAGAGTAGCCTTTCTCTCCCATTCCACCTCCCCACTGCACCTTCAGTCTTGTCTAAACACGGCACAGCTGACCGAGTCATGGCTGGGCCTGCCTTTCCGCAGCCCACAGCCATTCTACAGGGTAGCGTTGACCGAGAGCTTCCCATTGCACACGCGTCTCCATGCATTGTCCCATTTGATCCTGACAACACCTGTTGGGAGACTCAGTCCTCTGCAGTCTCTGGCACTCCCACCTGTCTTGTTGGGAATGCCAAGAATGCAAGGTCCTGACCACCCTTTACCCAGGCCATTTCACAGGGTTGTGTTGCAGAGAGCAACCTTGAGAGATGCGATAATGTCTCCCTCACGGACAAAGGGCAGCCTTGCTCATTGCCTGCCATAAAGCAGCAGGTTCCCCAGGCTTGTGTTTCTCAGCGTGACAAAAGGCACAGCATCCATCTGGGCCCACAGTGTCACCTCCATGGGACTTGGGGGAAGGGAAACTGACACACACTGATGCTTATGCTGCTAATAAAGTCCTTTGTCTGACTCAGGAGTTACACATACCAAAAGATACCAAGTAGACAAGAAAGTTCTCCCTAATTCCCTCTACTACCTGATCCAGTAAGCTGCCTCTCCTAGATCTTACTACAGAATTCAATATACATCTTCCCACCTTTAACTCCATTTTTTTGTCCGTTACCTCAAAATCACCTAGAATCCACTGCAGTAGTGGTTAAGCTTATCAATTCTTTTCAGCATTGAAATCCAAATGCCCCAACATAATAATCATCCCTTCCCGTGCTTCTGTATAACTCCTGATATCTCATGAATTTAGCTCCTGGGTAAGTTACCAATGAACTGACTTCTTTTCCATTCATCTGTTTTCCTGCTTTTACCCAAGCGCCATGTGGATTAATAAATTATTGCCTCATAATAAGTTTTGAAGGCTCAACCATTTATAGGCCCCACATCTGTTAAACGGGGCCAGTAATGGTGCGGCTGGTCCCCAACATCCATCCTCCTCTTCTTCTTCAGTAATAGAACTTCTGGTTTTTAGATGGACATATGGTTTCCCTGAATACAGGTTACATTTCCCAGCTTCCCTTACTGCCATGTGTGGCCATAAGACCAAGAGAAGGCCAATGGGATGCAAGAAGTGTCACGTGCAATTGCTGTAAAGTGGCCCTCAAAGGCTGCGATGTAGATGCAAAAGCTAGAGTTCCAGCAGCCATTTCAGGCCATAAAGTGACCTTGGTCTTAGAAGCCAT
>NW_021147115.1:0-19858 GCF_002837175.3 Physeter macrocephalus
TACCCACAAAATCCCTGTTCTGAGCAACAGCTATACTGCTCCAAGGAAAGCCTGAAGGACAGTGGGACTGAGGCTGTGCCTGAGGACTTAGTCCCTTCTGAAAGTAATGCCTTGTTGCCTTCCTCCCTGCTCTGGCTTTCACCTTCAACTGTCTTAGCGGCAGATTTCCCTGTCAGTCTTGTGGACCCAGGGGAGGAAATTTTAGAGCACAGAACTACAGAGGAGAGAGAAATGAGCTTTCCCACATTCCCTGAGGAGGCTGAATTGGGAGATCAAGCACTTGTCTCAAATATGGACGATGTTCCACCCACAGGCCTGACCCAAAATCCAGGAGAAATGGAATCCCAGGCAGCTCCAGGGCCAGCAGTAGAAGATGCTGGTAGCATTCCTGTCTCTGATATGGGGCCTTGGATGTCTCCCCTGGCCTGGCTGGAAAAAGGTGTAAATACCTCCGTCATGCTGGAAAATCTCCGCCAGAGCTTATCTTTTCCCTCTGTGTTTCGGGATGCTGCGATTGGCACTACCCCTTTCTCTACTTGCTCTGTGGGGACTTGGTTTACTCCCCCAGCACAGCAGGAAAGGAGTACAAACACATCCCGAACAGGCCTGGTGGGCACCAAGGACAGTACTTCTGAGACAGAGCACCTTCTATGGGGGTAAGTATCCCTGTATCTTTGTGCTCCTGGACTTCATTCACCTGGATCTGCCACTCCCATCCCTTTCCCTCTCTTCTCCTCATGTTCTTCTCTTCCTACTGCAGCCGTCCTCCAGATCTGACTGCCTTATCTCGACATGACCTGGAAGATAACCTGCTGAACTCTCTTGTCATTCTGGAGGTTCTCTCCCGCCAGCTGCAGGACTGGAAGAGCCAGCTGCCTGGCCCTCACCCCGAAGTTCAGGACAGCAGCACACAGACTGACACCTTTTCCAGTGGGGTAAGAAGGTTCTTCCCAAAGTGTGGAGGATCCCAGTGGGCCCTCTTCCTTAGAATATGTATAAAAGCTGAGGATCTGGAAAATCCCTTAGAGCTGTTGGTACTCACTATACCCCTGGGGTACATCAAGACCTTCCAAGGGAATGCAAGCAAGGAAAGTTTTAAAGGAATCGGTTTCTAGATCTTCATCTTCCAAATGCACTCTTTACTAATTTGTTTTCTTTCCTACTTCCCCATTCTCAATTACCCTTGCCCAATTTACTAACTTTACTATAAAGAAGAGCATATTTACTACCTGTCCTGAATCTTACATTGTCAAGAGGCAGCATTCAAAGGACAATAGAAAATATTTGTGTACGTGCTGAGAAGGCAAATGACTGCAATGATTATGTAACATGTCATTTTTGTGTGCTTTCAACAAAATTGAAGGAAGACTTCAGTTATGTCAGTGGATGGAAGTTCACTGTGAGATTTTCGGCATGTATCTCCAAAGGAGCTCCTAGAATTGGGTGACATGCCCTTCTTCCCTCTTTCATTCCTACTTTTCCCATTATTTATGTGAAGAAATTTTCTCACAGAAGTCTTTTTTTTTTTGGCTGCACCACATGGCTTGTGGGGTTTCACTTCCCCAACCAGGGATCGAACCCAGACCTTTGGCAGTGAGAGTGCGGTGTCCTAACCACACGACCGCCATGGAATTCCCTCACATAAATCTTGTATCTGTAAGAATGGAAAATAGGCATAGAATTCTTGCTGAACTATGTCTTATTGTAGGAATTATAGTAATCACAGACACATGAACTAATAAGGGGGGGGCTGCTCCATCTATTTCATTAGTAGATGGATCTCCAGTAAAATTTTACTGGATATGTTTATGATTTTAATTTAAAATTATATTATTAAAGTGATTAGTATACAACTGATGAAAATATTTCTCCATCCAAAAGAGAGTTTTCTCACTTAAAATCTTATGTGGGACTTCCCTGGTGGCACAGTGGTTAAGAATCCGCCTGCCAATGCAGGGGACATGGGTTCGATCCCTGGTCTGGAAAGATCCCACATGCCACGGAGCAACTAAGCCCGTGTGTCACAACTACTGAGTCTGCGCTCTGGAGCCCTCGAGCCACAACTACTGAGCCTGTGTGCCACAACTACTGAAGCCCGCACGCTTAGAGCCCGTACTCGGTAACAAGAGAAGCCACCGCAATGAGGAGCCTGTGCACTGCAACGAAGAGTAGCTCCTGTTTGCCACAACTAGAGGAGGCCCGCACACAGCAACAAAGACCCAGTGCAACCAAAAATAAATAAATAAATAA
The DNA here is from genome assembly GCF_002837175.3 of Physeter macrocephalus. Taxonomy (NCBI): domain Eukaryota; kingdom Metazoa; phylum Chordata; class Mammalia; order Artiodactyla; family Physeteridae; genus Physeter; species Physeter macrocephalus. The sequence goes on from NW_021147115.1 coordinate 2,251, forward strand.
ATTTAAAATCTTATGGTCAGAGGAATTAAAAATGTTTTTTAATTTATTTAAATTTAGATGAACTTTTGATGTCGTTGCAGAGATACTAATAGAGTTTAAAGTGTAAAAGTATGTTTTATTAGGATAAAATTCTGAGAGGAGTAAAAATAGAGGTTCAAGGAGAAAAAGGGATGATATAAAATTTCTGTTAAAGAAGAACTTCGTGTATTTTTAAAAATTAATTAATTAATTAATTTTTGGCTGTGTTGGGTCTTCGTTGCTGTGCACGGGCTTTCTCTAGTTCTGGTGAGCGGGGGCTACTCTTTGTTGCGGTGCGCTTCTCTTGTTGTGGAGCACGGGCTCTAGGCGTGCGGGCTTCAGTAGTTGTGGCTCGCGGGCTCTAGAGCACACGCTCAGTAGCTGTGGCACATGGGCTTAGTTGCTCCGCGGCATGTGGGATCTTCCTGGACCAGGGCTCAAACCCAAGTTCCCTCCATTGGCAGGTGGATTCTTAACCACTGCACCCCCAGGGAAGTCCCCTTTGTGTATTTTCTAAAGGTATCAAATAGGTATTAAATCATTATGGTTTATAAAGCAGAAACAAACACACCATTGTAAAGCAATTATACTCCAATAAAAACAAAAAAAATCATTATGGTGTATGTAACATTTATACCATTGGGTATATTTAAGAGTGATGTAACAGTTTTATTTCAAACTGTCAATGTTTATAAGGTGGTGGAAATTACAGACTTTGTAACAATTTAAACGTAAGGGTACTCCAGCTTTCAAAATTACTGTAGGAGATATGAGAGGAAAACAGTTTAAAGACCACTGTTCTAGAGGAGTCTTGCTGTGACAGCACAGGCCGAGGAAGTAAGGGAATGTGTCAGGGAAGGAATTGAGGTCCTCATTGTTGTGGCTGTTGAGGTAATAGGTGGCTGCTGCTAAGAAGAGATGGTCTCGGGATTTCCCTGGCGGTCCAGTGGTTAGGACTCCACGCTGTCACTGCCGAGGGCCAGGGTTCAATCCCTGGTCAGGGAACTAAGATCCCACAAGCTGCGCGGCGCGGCCAAAAAAAAAAAAGATGGTCTCTAAAACTCCAAAGGCCTCCTTTGGGTTGAAAATATCCTCAAAATAATGACTTTACTTTTTGTCAAAATCCTGGAAGCCATAGGCTCATCATTCCTATATTTTCTTATTTTTGTATCCTTTCCTCTTGTCCTTGACCTTGTTCCCCATCCCTGAGTTGGCCTTGTACCCTCTTTCCTTGAAGCTTGCCAAATCCTTTTAGAGACCACTGGAGCAGAACCAAAGAGAGGAAATGACAGTGCCTTCAGCCATTCCCCATCACAGTGCCATGTCCTTGCCGCTTGGCTGCCTCATTCACGCTAATCTCATCACCTGCCTGACTGGCCAGCCCTGAGCAGTATGTGTGCCCTGTTCCAGGGCTCCAGGGGTAACTCTGTGCCTTACTGCATGACGCAGTCGGGAACAATGTCTGCTTTGCTGGGGAGGGGAGTGATGAACTCTAAGAGATCTGCCTCCTTATATCCAGACTGCTGCAGCATCATGACTCAGCACTGCTGCTCCAGCACTAGGCTTTTTCCTAGAGGGTGGCTGCCTTGCAGCAGTAATGAAGGTTCCCCACTTTTCTCTCAGAACTTCAAAGTTTCTCTATGGCTCTGCTGCCTTTGAAATCATACTTATCTACGCTACATAGCACACTAAGATTTTCGTCTGCCCCAAGATAATGAACAGACCATTAGAGATTAAGAAAATTGAAATGAGTAGTAAATAAATATTTGAGAAGGTTACCATGACTGGTAATCAGAGAAATGCAAATTGCAACATGAGATGCTATTTTCTTCTGACAAAATAGCAAAGAATAAAATAGATAATAGTGGTAAGCATTGTCCTGTCGTCAGTAGGGCATAAATTGGTTCAATCTTTTTTCTTTTTTATGCTTTAAAACAGTTATATTTAATATTACATTTAAAATTTTTTTCTCTTGTTTGAACATTATGCCTTTAAACGGGTTCAGCCGTCTTTGAAGGCAATTTAAACTGCTCAAAGCAGTTCAAACTTTTTGACCCAGTAACCCCACTTCTAGGGATAAATCCTAAGGGGGGAAAAATACTGCATAAAGATGATAACTTTAAAAAAATGAAAAATAATGGTACATCCATAAGATGGGATATCCTACAGTTATTTAAAAATATATTTATGAAGAGTTTTTCTTTCCAGCCATGCAGTACGGCATGCAGGATCTTAGTTCCCCCACCAGGGATCAAACCCATGCCCCCTGCAGTGGAAGTGTAGTCCTAACCACTGGACTGCCAAGAGTTTTTAATAGCATGGAAAAGTAAGTTTAATGTTCATGGTTTTTTCTTTTTTTTTGCGGTACGCGGGCCTCTCACTGTTGTGGCCTCTCCCGTTGCGGAGCACAGGCTCCAGACGCGCAGGCTCAGCGGCCATGGCTCACGGGCCCAGCCGCTCCGCGGCATGTGGGATCTTCCCGGACCAGGGCACGAACCCGTGTCCCCTGCATCGGCAGGCGGACTCTCAACCACTGCGCCACCAGGGAAGCCCTAATGTTCATGGTTTTTAAAGAAAGGAATTCAGGGACTTCCCTGGTGGCGCAGTGGTTAAGAATCCTCCTGCCAATGCAGGGAACTTGGGTTCGATCCCTGGTCTGGGAAGATCCCACATGCCGCGGAGCAGCCAAGCCTGTGCACCACAACTACTGAGCCTGCGCTCTAGAGTCTGCGAGCCACAACTACTGAAGCCCACGCACCTAGAGCAAGTGCTCCACAACAAGAAAATCCACTGCAGTGAGAAGCCTGCGCACCACGACGAAGAGTAGCTCCCACTTGCTGCAACTAGAGAAAGCTCACGCACAGCAACGAAGACCAAACGCAGCCAAAAATAAATAAATAAATAAATAAGATCCCACAAGCCGCATGGCCCAGCCAAAAAAAAGATACCTAGAGAGCAACAAAAATAAATAAATAAATAAAAAGAAAAAAAAAAGAAAGGAGTTCAGAGTGCATATAACCTCTAAGAGGCTTTGAGGTGAGGTAAAATATCAGCAGAAGTTAAAAATGAGTGATACTCTACTTTGATAGGTCTCCCTAAAGCACATATCCTAGTCTCAGGCTCTCAATGAGGAGACTAAATATAAACTCAGGGCTAAAGAACATTAGTATAATAAAATTAAGTAAGAAAAGCAGGACCCCAAATTTATTTATATATTATAATCTCAATTGTGGTTTTTCTTAAGCATTACTGTCTTTTGTCAAATCTAAGATACAATCAATATTGAATGCATACCAATGTCAGTGGTGTTAAAATGTGAAAAGACAGGGACTTCCCTGGTGGTTCAGTGGTTAAAACTCTGTGCTTCCAATGCAGGGGGCACAGGGGTTTGATCCCCGGTCAGGGAACAAAGATCCCACATGCCGCGCAGTGCGGCCAAAATGAAAAAAAAATTGTAAAAAGGCAATCATCTTAGAATTTATTAAATATAGTTATTTCTTTCTAAATCAGTAGTCTACAACTTTTTTCTCCCCCTGACACCTGAGGGAGGTAACATACTCATCAGTTACAGCAAATCCCTATAGCAAGGAAATCTGGTGTGGAGGTATATTGAAATCTCTTGGGGTGGGTGCTATACTGTTGGTTGAGAATCACTGCTCTAGGGGTGAAATGGATAATGATTCTTTTTCCATTTTATTCACTTTCCTATTTCCAAAATTTTACAATAAACACATAATCAGAAAAAAAGTTATTTTAAAAAGTAATTTTTTTACCTACCTCTGGAATTTTTCTGACTTGGCTTCATCAAGGTTTGAGCCTTGCTCCTGATTTTAATGGGAAAGGCTCCTGTATCTCGGTGGGAGGGGGAAAGAGCTGCTGGTGGTGCATGTTGCCTATGCAAAATGGGCAACTCTGTTTCTCCAACTAGGTGAGTAAGAAACCTCAGCATCTTCAGGAGAGCCAGGAGATTGGACAGGCTCTGCGGCAGGCCAGGAATGTCATGGTAAGTGTTGATTGACCTTATACCATTGCTGGGTCTCCTGTGAAGATCAAGAATGGTGACTCCTGAGCAGTTAGCAGATGATGGATGGTACTCAGCCATGGTAGTGAAGGGAGGTTTCCTTTTGTTAAGAACATCTCTTCCTTATTGGGAGCGTGAAATTGGGGTTGGTGGCTTCCTTCTCAGTGTCCCTGCTTACTTCCTGCTTAGTGACTTTATTTGATCTAGCCTAACCATCTCTCCCTCTACAGCAGTCATGGGCGCTGGTCTCTAAAGAGCTGATATCCTTGCTTCACCTATCTCTGCTGCACTTAGATGAAGATAAAACTGCTCTGAGTCAAGAGGTAAGCAGCATGCAGATGGAGGCAGAGGCCTTTGGTGGGACTGCAATTCAGCCAAATAAAGAAACCAGACACAGTATATGATTCTTATCTTATAGTCTTGGCGTACAGAAACCTTGGTGTCCTGCTGTTTTGATGTGTTGAAGAAATTGAGGGCAAGGCTCCAGAGCCTCAAAGCACAAAGGGAGGAGTCAAAGCACAGAGAGGAAATGGCCCTCAGAGGCAAAGATGCGGTAAGTTGTCAGGCTTTTGTTCCTGGATGTAGGAGGTCTCTTCCTAAGGTTCCTGCAGGAACATAAATTGACTTGAGACACAGATGGGTGGCCTGAAAACTGCTTGCCCTGGGGAATAATGAACTAAACTACTGGTGTGACGGATAGTCATGGCTTTTTGTGCTGTATCCTTCCTCTGCCCACAGTGTCCTCTCAACCTCTTCTCTAAACAGGCAGAGACAGTGCTAGAGGTTTTCTGTGCACACGCCAGCCAGCGCATCAGCCAACTGGAACAGGACCTGGCATCCATGGGGAAATTCAGAGGCCTTTTGAAGGAAACCCAGACCCAACTGGTAATTGAAGGCATATTCTTTCCTGGGATCCATACTGACACACTGGGAGGATGGTCATGTACCCCTACTTCCCTGTATCCAGAGGGAAAGGGCCCCCTCCATTGACAATCCTTCTCATGTAGGTAGGGCTTCATACTGAGCAAGAAGGGTTGGCTCAGCAGACAGCAAGTCTTACTTCAGCCTTGCAGCAGGACTGGATATCCATGCAACTGGATGTGAGTATTTGGGGCCATTATACTGCTCCTTTGCTCACAGCCAGCCCTGTTAGGAGTCTTGTCTCAAGGGTGCTCTTCTGACCTGCTTGCTTCCCCTGGTAGTATGTAACATGGACAGCTCTGCTGAGCCGGTTTCGACAACTCACAGAGAAATTTACAGCCAAGAGCCGGCAGACCCTGCAGGAACGTGATGCTGCAATTGAGGAAAAGCAGCAGGTACAAACCAGGAGTGGGGACTGCTTAGGCCTGGTTTCCTCCTTCTTCTCTACAGAAGGCCTTTCTGATGAGTGGTGTCATTAGCCTCTTCCCTGGGACCTGTCTTCTTTCCATCTGTCGGTTTGGAGACCAGCCAGTCCCTTTGCTATAAGATGGCCTTCAGCACCTTCTTCAGCAACTTTCCTCCTGTTTCTACTTTTTCCTGAGGATCAGACTTATTTGCTGCAGTGTTTTTTCCCAGGAACAAGGTGGTTTGTTGTCCTGTCCAGAAAGAGAAACTGGACTAAGTCTTGGGACTCTTGATTCAGGAGGAGCTGTGGGAGGAAAACTGTCTTTTTCGCCTAGGTTTCCAGGGAGCTGGAACAAGTCTCTTCCCATTTAGAGGCCTGCAAAAGCCAACTAGAACAACTGGAGTTGGAAAACAGTCGCCTGGCAACAGGTGTGCGTGTGTGCATGCGTGCAAGCAGTTGTACCCTGCTGAGGCTTGGGGTGTGGCAGTAGCGTAAGAAAGTGCTCTAGGGCACTTGTCTTAGGGCAGAAGTGTGGGGACGTTTGGGCCTGGTGACCACATGGTATCATTAGGATAATTTTGGTCTAGATCTCCGGGCTCAGCTGCAGATTCTGGCCAGCATGGAGAGTCAGCTAAAAGAGCTACAGCGTCAGCATGCCCATTGTACCCAGGACCTGGCCATGAAGGATCAGTTGCTCTGCCAGCTTACCCAGAGCAGTGAGGAGAAGGCTGCTCAGTGAGTTCCTCTCAGGTTATTGTGGCAGTAGGCATCCAGGATATGGGACCAATGGGATCTAACGTAAGGTCTCTGGCAGATGGCAAAAGGAAGAGATGGCATTAAAACATATGCAGGCAGAGCTGCAGCAACAGCAGGCGGTCCTGGCCAAGGAGGTGCAGGACCTAAAGGAGACCCTGGAGGTAAGGAAGATGGCTTGGGGCAGGGGAGCTGCAGGAGTGTGACTCTACCCTGATGGTATTGAGGTGAGGTTTGAGATTCTGGACTGGAAAAAGCCTCTGTTCCCAGGACTCTAAAATTTCCCACTTAGATGCATATTCCCCCCTCCCTTCCTCGCTCCTTGCCTTCCTTCCTGCTCCTGTCTCCCCAGTTTGCAGAACAAGAGAATCAGGTTGCTCACCTGGAGCTGGGCCAGGTTGAGTGTCAGTTGAAAACCACACTGGAAGTACTCCGGGAGCGCAGCCTGCAGTGTGAGGACCTGAAGGACACCATGGAGAACCTGAAGTAAGACCTCTACCTTTCTGTGCTTCTCTGTTAGTGTTTATCTCTCCCAGGACTGCTTCTAGAAGCTAAAGTCTCCAAGAAGGGAATTGTGTCAGGGTCCGAGAGCCTCTTGTTTCCCCTCTTTGAACGCAGTTCTGTGTGGGGATTTGGAGAAGTGTTCAGAGAAGGTCACCTGGTGTTTGGCCGTCTTCTCTGTTCCTTCCTTATTTCAGGGCTAAACTGGCCAGCACCATGGCAGAGAAACAGCAGCAAGACCTGGAGAAGACACGCCAGTATTCCCAAGAGCTAAGGGTGCTGACTGAGCAACTCCGTAGCCTGACCCTCTTCCTACAGACAAAACTAAAGGAGAAGGTAGGGTCCGGGGTTTCCTTCTCTTCCCTTACAATTGTATCAATATCTTCGAATAAAGACGGTTTTATTTCTTCCTTCCTGAACTGTATACCTTTTATTTCCTTTTCTTGTCTTACTGTGTTAGCTAGAACTTCCCCAATAGCGTTGAAAAGGAATGGTGAGAGGGGACATCCTTGCCTCGTACCTGATCTTAAAGGGAAAGCTTTGAGTTTCTCACCTTTAAGTATGATGTTAACTGTAGGCTTTTTGTAGATATTCTTTATCCAGTTGAGGAAGTTCCCCTCTAATCCTAGTTTACTGAAAGTTTTTCCACTTGTATCCTTATTGTATAGAATGGTCTTCCTAAAATTCTACTCTTGTTCCATCTCTGTGACCTTCAGTGATTTTCAGTTGCCTACAGGATGTCTTCAACCTGTCACTCAAACTTTTCTTCTTCTGTCTCCTACCTCCCTGTTATGAACCCTTTACTCCCATAGACTGCCTACGTACTACACACACGTCTCATCCCCATTCGCACCCAGATGCGTGCTGTTACCGCGTCCGTTCTCTGCTATCTTCAAACTGGAAATACCTTTTCCTTCCTATTAAAATCCTCCCTGGTTCACCTTCTTCTTTGAAATGTTCCCAAACATCAGTGGACTCAGTGATCTGCTATATTCCTCATGAACTTACTCTCCTTTTGCACTTGTATTAATTTGCCTTGGATGTTTGGTCTCTTCAACTAGACTGTATTTAAAGAAAGCAGAAATTTAGCCTTGCTTCTTTGGCTTCCCCACAGTGCACACTGAACAATAAATGGATACTTTTCAGAATGCAGCATTAGTTAGCTTATTCAACAGTTAAAGGCACAGCCAGAATCCTGAAATCAAATTGCTTATGATCTGACCCCATTCCCCAGTGTGTGCTAAGCACAGGAATCCAGTCTTCCAGGGAAGACAGACAGATGTAAACTTGTCATCTTGGTTTGTGATTGTGATAGAGGGTTGCCTGGATGGCCACTGAGGGTCGCCTGGATGACCACAGAGAAAGGAGCATCAGTTCTACCTTTGAGAGTTAAGATGTCTTCTCAGAGCAGGTGACTCTTGGGCAGAGTCTTGAGGTTAGAAGTTTGTAGGGCAGGGTTGGGTATATAGGAAGGCCCACCAGGCAGAGGGAATAGTATGAAAGTCATAGAGGCACTATGGGTACTTTTTGTAGTGTCTACCTTGTGACAAGACCTGGGTTAGGTGCTGGGACTACAGGTGAACAAGGCCAAGGCCCTGCTCATGTGGAATGTGGCGAGTTTGGGAACTGGGAGGTAGCTCTTTATGATTGGATTATAGGAGCTATGTGGGGCAAGGATTATAAGGAGAAAAGGCTGGAGAGCTAGGCAGGAGGCCAGATTTTTGAAGGCTTGAACTAAAGGGATATGGAGGAGGGGATGAATTGGATGAATTCAATACATATTTAGGAAGTAAAAGTAACAGAATGGGGACTTCCCTGGCGGTCCAGTGGTTAAGACTTCGCCTTCTAATGCAGGTGGTGCGGGTTTGATCCCTGGTTGGGGAGCTAAGATCCCACATGCCTCGCAGCCAAAAAACCAAAACATAAAACAGAAGCAATATTGTAACAAATTCAATAAAAAAGACTTTAAAAATGGTCCACATCAAAAAAATCTAAAAAAGAAAAGTAACAGAACGTGGTGATCAGTTTGATATAGGAGTACGGTGGAAGAGTGAATGATGATCTCTAGATTGCTGGAAAGATGGCGACACTCTAGAACTGGGATTGGCAGACTTTTCCTGTAACGTGCAATATGATAAATATTTTCGGCTTTGCAAGCCACATGGTCTTTGTCTCAACTACTCAACTCTGCCTTTGTAGCTCAAGAGCAGGCATAGAGAGTATATAAATAAATGGATGTGGCAGTGTTCCAATAAAACTTTATTTACAAAAACAGGTGGCAGGCCAGATTTGAACCACAGGCTGTAATTTGCTGCTCCCCTGCTCTAGGAGCGTAAATATAGGTGGAGGAATAGATTTTTGGTGGGGTGGGACAGGAAAAATGGTTAGCTAAGCTTTATACATACTAAATTTCAGATGAACTGTGGAGCAATCTGGTAGATTTTTCACAGGTAGTTGAGCCTTTGGGCCTGGAGATTGGGAGAAGGTCCTGTTGAGAGAGACAGATTGAAGGGTCATCCATGTAGAAGTGGATGTTTTTGTGGAGCTCCTGAGGTGAGGCCACCTGGGGAATGTAAAGAGGGTCAAGGATGAACCAGAAGGAGCCCACAGTTAAAGAAAGACCTGTGGATAGAGAGAAGAAAATAGCCAGAAAGGTATGAGTCCTACCTGTGAAGGAGAGAGAGTCATGTCACACAAGTGAAGAAAATGAAGTTTCTAAAAGAACATGGTCATTGGTTATCACATAAGTCAGGTAAAATAAGACCTGAAAGGTGTCCGATGCCATTGGTGTACCAAATAATGAGAATTTTTGTGGAATGGTGGGGCAGAAGCCTGAGTGTAGTGGGCTAGGGAGTCCATACATGGTGAGAATTTTAGGCAAGAAATGTAGGCTTTTCTTTCTTTCTTTTTTTTTTTTTTTAATGGAAGGGAAAAAGAAAAGGCAGTAGCTAAAAGCATACTTAAGGTAAGAAGAAGGGTTTTTGTTTTTTTTTTAATTGTTGTTCTAGTGAGAGAGAATTAAGTTCAGGGAAAGGAGCTAATGGAGAAGTTGAAGATAGAGAAGAGAGATGACATATAGAACAGCATCCCGAGGAGATGGCCCGTGAATACCTGGAAGTTCAGGGAACCCACTATCCCCGAAAAGCAGCTGGCGTTTTTTTTTCCTTTGCCCTTAGGCTGAACCAGAGACCCTCCCGATAAGCACAGCCTGTGCTCCTTCCCAGGAACACCCTCTGCCCAGTGACAGCACCTTTTTGGGAAGCACCCTGACAGCAGTGGCAGATGAAGGTTAGAGGCCCTGGAATTTAGGGGTGGGAAAGTTGTGACTCTGCTCTTGATATCTTCAGCTGTTGAAGATGCCGCCAACAGACCCTGTCTCTCCCTGGCTCCCGTGATGGCCGACCCTTGACTGGGTCACCAGAGGGGCCCTCTACCATGGTTGCATTTTGTTTTAGAGCCAGAATCGGCTCCTGTGCCCTTGCTTGGAAGTGACAAGAGTGCTTTCACCAGAGTAGCATCAACGGTTTCCCATCAGCCTACAGGTTAGGATGGGCTCCAGGGATCCTGCCTCATTTCTAGATCTGGTAGTGATGATAAAGACTAAAGCAGTGAGAAGTGCTTTGCTCTAAAAACCTCAATTTTACTTGGGCTCATTTCATTTCTGCCTGTTGGGATCAGTAATGTTCCAGACATTCAGATCCTGTGGGTGGGGAACATGGATAAGAGTTGTGGAAGTGACAGCTACACACTTCTTCCTTCCAGAGCTAAAGGGCTCTACCTCTATCTAGTACTTTCTCTTTCAGAAACCCCAGGCATCGAGAATAGCCTAGCAGAAATGAGTACTATGACTCTGGAGCTTCAGAGCCTGTGTTCCCTGCTGCAGGAGTCTAAAGAAGAGGCTGTCAGGACTCTGCAGCAAAAGATGTGAGTGGAGTGCAGTCTTGGTGAGAGGGGGCAGGTCAGGTGAGCAGCCCCTTATGTCAAGGGCCCAGGCAGCCCCTGGGGGGACAGGAATAATGCTGAATTCTTCCCTCCCCTAGATGTGATCTGCAGGCTCAGCTGCAGGCCCAGGAAGAACAGCATCAGGAAGCCCAGAAGGCAAAGGAAGCGGACATAGAGAAGCTGAACCAGGCCTTGTGCTTGCGCTACAAGGTGGAGGAGGGGCCTGGAAGTGAAGCGATGAAGAACTGGGGCAACTGTGAGGGCCCACTGGGAGCTGTTGTCTCTCCAGGAATCTGGGTGGTGGAGATTTTCCAACCATTGCCCTAGTTTTGCCCTTCTTGGGGTCAGACAATTCACATGTTTGGGAACCAGCTATAGACTGACCCATCTTCCAGGCTGACCTAGAACTCCAGCAGAACTCTCTCAACACGGAAATGTGCCTGGCCTGACATAGCTCTAGAGGAAGAATTGGAGTGTTATCAATTGGTATCACCTGGGCTGAGCATGGTCTGGCACAAAATCCTATCTCCTGGCAAGGGCTGCAAAGAAGCCAGCTCTCCCACTGCCTTCTTACCTCCCTTTTCCTCACAGAATGAAAAGGAACTCCAGGAAGTGATACAGCAGCAGAACGAGAAGATCCTAGAGCAGATAGACAAGAGTGGTGAGCTCATAGTACGTTCCTCATGATGCCCAGCCTCTGCCTTCTATGTCACTGGTAGCCAGGGTCCCAAATGTGGGAATTGGGTCCCCTGGTCTACCCTTGCTCACCACATGGGATAAGGATAGAGAGGACCTTCGAGGGCTACTAGATACCTCTCCATTCTCATCCCCAGAGGCTTAGAGAGGAGGTGACCCAGCTCACCCGTTCACTTCGGCGTGCGGAGACAGAGACTAAGGTGCTCCAAGAGACCCTGGCAGGCCAGCTGAACCCCGACAGTCAGCCCATGGCCACTAACTGGATCCAGGAGAAAGTGTGGCTCTCCCAGGAGGTGACTCAGAGTTAATAGAAGAGCTGGGCAACTGGTGGGAACCCTAGACTGTGCCCCTACTGATCTGAACATATCTATAGGTGGACAAGCTGAGGGTGATGTTCCTGGAGATGAAAAATGAGAAGGCAAAACTCATGGTCAAGTTCCAGAGCCACGTAAGAATTTCCATGTCATTCTAGGGCTATTTCCTGTCACCACTAGCAAGTGCCCTGCCATATTTATCTTTCTCCACAAGCTGTGTTCTTTTAAGCATAGAGCTTATGCATCCTATTTGCTTTTTAGAGAAACATCCTGGAAGAGAATCTGCGGCGCTCTGACAAGGAGTTAAAGAAACTAGATGACATTGTTCAGCATATTTATGAGGTAAAGGAGGGAGGGAGTTGATGCAACTAAGGCACTTGGTATAAGGCCTGGCCCAGGGGGTACTGATGAGCATAGCTGTGGTTTCCAGCCTTTGCTGAGAGCTGGGCCTGACTCACTATTGCAGCCTTCTCTGTGGCTTCCATTTTCCCCCCTCTAACTCAGTGGGTGCTTCTTGGGGCTGGGAGCCTTGGGCCTTTGGCCTGTGACCCTGAGCTGCCTTTTCTGTATCTCTTGCCAGACTCTGCTGTCCATCCCAGAGGTCGTGAGGGGTTGCAAGGAGCTACAGGGATTGTTGGAATTTCTGAGCTAAGAAACTGAAAGCTGGACTCTGTTTCACCCCTTTTTACCTGCAGTACTCCCTTACCCCAACACCAGGACCAACTGGCTTAGAGCCAGCTCTGTTTAATGCTATTTAAATAAAGTATATTTAATGTATTTCTTCAGGCTCACTGAATCTTATTTCTTGGGTAGGAGGTGGGTGGATGAGGTCAGGGGAGAGGCAGCTTGGCCCTCTTGCCTGGGCATCCTCCACACACCCCTCCCACTGCATCCAGAGCCAAAGCCAGTCTCCCCCCGCACCCCGACGCCTTTTCTTCCCCAGATACTCTGGTCACTGGACTGCTTGTTCCCTGGCTCACTGCCTGTAGCCCTGGTGAATAAGGGGGTGAGGACAGAGAAACTCAGTTCCTTACTCTCTGCCCTGGACTCCCACACTGTTGGTGCCTGTGTCCCACCTAACCCAACTGTTGTGATTGTTTAGGTGACCCTCCTTCACCAGACCAGGCTTCCTCCCCAACAGCCATCACAGTGCTCTGCACATGGTAAAGGCGATTGTGGCAGAAATGAGGCGAGGCCATTTCCTGCCCATGGGCCCTTGGTGGCTGGCCCACGAGGTGGGAGGGGGACAGTGCGCAACCACCTCGGAGATCCCGGCAGAGTAGTCACTCCACCTCGTCGCCCCGCCTCTGTGGGCGTGGCCTCGCCACGGACTCCAGTCCTGGGAGGGGGCGTGGTCGGGGCGGGGAGGTGCTGGCCCCGCCCCCCGGGGGAGTCACGTAGCTCTGCAGCAGCCGCAGCCTCATTTACAGGAGTCGGGCTTGGAGCCGCAGCTGCTGCGGACCTGAACCCGAGCTGCTCCTGTGGCTGCCGCAGCTAACTCGCCGCGCACAGGTGAGGCCCGGGGCGAAGCTGGAGTTGCTCAGCATCTCCGCTTCCTCTCCCTGACTCTTCTTTCTGCCTTCCTTACCCTGCTCCTGGGGACCCCTGGATGTGCCTTCTCAGCTCTCTCCTTACATTCTCTCTCCTTTCTGTCCACTGGAAACCCCACACCACTGCTCAGCTTCTCCCACACCACTCCTTCCTCTTAAGCTCTTATGCAGCTTTTCCAATCCCACATCTTCTGCCTACTGGATTTTTCCTTGGGGTTAGCCTCTCTCACCCAGACCATTTTAATCTCAGCCTGCTCCCTCTCCTAGGCTGAGTTCCCTCTCCAGTTCTCCTCTCTTCATGGTCCCCCTGGTCTAGGTCCTTCCACCTGACTAGTTAGCCTGTCTCACCATCATCTCCCCACAAGTCTCCTCCCTGCTGCTCCTGCATCTCTCCCCCTCTCTCCTCTCAGGCTCTCTCCTCATTCCTTTCAACCCTAATCCTCTGCTCCCATTCTCCTGACTGCCTAGGCAGTTAGGTTCAGGAAATGGAGAGGAGGTTATGGAAGCCTGTGGGCGTTTTTTGTGCCACTCTTCCTCCCTACCCCCACTCTTTTCCTCCAGAAGCTGAGGGAAGAGGGGTGATGGGTAATTTTGCCTCATTCTGAAGCCTCTGAAGTAAGTGCATTTTCCCTCAGGGCCCTGCTGAGGATGAGAAGAGGGAAGTTGGAAAGGCCAGGGCTTACGCCCACCTGACGAAGGGGCCAAATTCAGTGAAAAAAGGGTTGGCATCTTTATTTGGGCAGTAGTTTCATAAGAAGACCTGCAGCTTTGGGGCTGCTCACCTCCCCACCCCCACCCTGGGGCTGGGAAGGGTGCCCAACAGGGACAAAAGGAGATGTGGGAACTGGGGTCCTGAGCCTGCTGGCTGTCAGAGGGATTGGTGCCATCTTAATGCCCAGGACCCACGCCAAGGACTGCTGCTGCCCTGTTCCCAGCCCCTCCTTGTTGGGGTGGAAGGAAAAGGCCATTCCTCTCCATATGGGCAGGAGAGGAAGCAGAGGAGGTAGTGGGTGGGGTCCAGCTTTTATACCTCGTCTCCATTCCACAGAACTGTCACCATGCCCCACTTGTACCCAGCCCTTTCTGCTGAGCAGAAAAAGGAGTTGTCCGACATTGCCCTCCGGATTGTGGCCCCAGGCAAAGGCATTCTGGCCGCAGATGAGTCTGTAGGTAGGTGGGGGCCTGTGGTCAGGTGGGGAAGAGGTGTCCCGGGAGCCCTGGGGATGACCTTACCACCCTACTTTGTTTGCCCCCAGGCAGCATGGCCAAGCGGCTGAGCCAAATTGGGGTGGAGAACACAGAGGAGAACCGCCGGTTGTACCGTCAGGTCCTGTTCACTGCCGATGACCGTGTGAAGAAGTGCATCGGAGGTGTCATATTCTTCCATGAGACACTCTACCAGAAAGATGATAATGGTGTCCTCTTCGTCCGTACCATCCAGGATAAGGGCATTGTCGTGGGCATCAAGGTGCAGCCACTGGCCCTGGATGGGGGCTAAGCATGGAAATAGGTGTGTGGGTGTCAGGGGTGGCAAGCGGAATCCTGCCTGGGTCCACTTCTGTGCCTGTGTTTCCCCTTCAGGTTGACAAGGGTGTAGTGCCTCTAGCCGGGACTGATGGAGAAACCACCACTCAAGGTACAGGAAGGGTGGGCTTCAGGACCACAGGGTTGTTGGGTGGTTGCTGCTGGCAAAGAGGAGCAGAGTAATGAGGCTGGCGCTATGCCTGCAGGGCTGGATGGGCTCTCGGAACGCTGTGCCCAGTACAAGAAGGATGGCGCCGACTTCGCCAAGTGGCGCTGCGTGCTGAAAATCAGTGAACGCACACCCTCAGCACTTGCCATTCTGGAGAATGCCAACGTGCTGGCCCGCTATGCCAGCATCTGCCAGCAGGTGTGCCTATGTGTGTGAGAGGGGGTCAGATGGGTGCTCTGTGCCTGGTGGCGAGAGGGTTACATGGCTTTCTTCCATCTTACCTACTGCCCATCCCAAGCTACTCTGCTCTTACCTGCAGAATGGGATTGTGCCTATTGTGGAACCTGAGATCCTGCCTGATGGAGACCATGACCTCAAACGTTGCCAGTATGTTACAGAGAAGGTGAGTCCACACCTGGGCACAGACATACACCACAGAGAAAGCCTGACAGGGAGCCTGTTCCCCACAGTCCCTGGCTCAGATGCAGGCACCTTCCTCAAGCACTCTTTTACTTGATCCCAGAATGTACCTGTGAGTCTGACCTGTACCCACCCTCACAGTCATGCCCACCCAACCCTAGACAGGGAACATAATGTAGTGAGTGGCAGGGGCCCAGAACCTTAGTAAACCTCCTCTGATCCCCAGGTCCTGGCTGCGGTGTACAAGGCCCTGAGTGACCATCACGTGTACCTGGAGGGGACCCTGCTCAAGCCCAACATGGTGACCCCTGGCCATGCCTGTCCCATTAAGTATAGCCCAGAGGAGATCGCCGTGGCAACTGTCACTGCCCTGCGTCGCACTGTGCCCCCAGCTGTCCCAGGTACCACCCTGCTTCCAAACCTGTTCCTTTCCCTAAGACCCATTCTCACGTTCTTCCCCCGTTCTTGTGGCCTCCAGGGGTTCCTTACCCTGGAAAAATAAGGAGTGATCAATCAGTTTGTCTTCTCTTCTCCACCCTAGGAGTGACCTTTCTGTCTGGGGGTCAGAGTGAAGAGGAGGCATCTCTCAACCTCAATGCTATCAACCAGTGCCCCCTTCCCCGGCCCTGGGCCCTCACCTTCTCCTATGGGCGTGCCCTGCAGGCCTCTGCACTCAACACCTGGCGAGGGCAACGGGATAATGCTGGGGCCGCCACTGAGGAGTTCATCAAGCGGGCCGAGGTTGGGAGCTAGAGGTGGTGGGTGGGGAGGTGATGTGTAGCCAGGAGGGGTCAGCACCCAGAGGCTGTAGTCTGGGAGGGTTCAGCACCTGTGGACTGGGTCGGCCTCCTTAGCCCCTTCCTTTTGCAGGTGAATGGACTTGCGGCCCAGGGCAAGTATGAAGGCAGCGGAGAAGATGGTGGAGCGGCAGCACAATCCCTCTACGTTGCCAACCACGCCTACTGAGTACCCACTCCATACCGTAGCCCTCGGCCCAGCCACCTGCACCCAATTTTGCCTGTAGTTATGGCCAGGGCCAAGTAGCCATGAAGAGTGGAGATGCCTCCACCCAGCACTGAGTCATCTTCCTTTTTTCTCCTCCCCTCCCCTCTCCGATTGCTGCACCTGGGACCATTGGATGGGAGGATAGGGAGCCCCTCATGACTGAGGGCAGGAGAACTTGCTAGAAGTCAGAGCAGGATGCCTGGGTCTCCCCCCTGCCTCTGCCAGCCCCCACAATTTCCCCATGATGGGGTTGCTTCTCCATGGGCTCTCCTTGCCCACCCTCTCTCCTGGGATCAGAGGGTAGGGCACCAGAGCTGACTCATGCTTTGGGTACATACCACATAGCAAATAAATGGTAGCAAAACATGCTACTTTGTCTGTCTTTTTTACACATCCAGTTCCCACCTCCCAGTTTCTGATCTCTGCTGACTACTTACTGTCTCTGAGCCCTCTCCGACTGTGGAGGTGGAGAGGGTGGGTTTTGAGTTTTACTGGGCTTTAAGTTTGGGGGGGGAGGGGCACACCCAGTCACCATTCTCAGCTCAGGCTCTTGCTGTTGATGTCCGAGGCTGGAGCGTGGCAGTATGGAGGGCTGTGAGTCTTTCGGGAACTGCCACTTCAGAGGCACTCGGCAGCAGGTGCAGAAGGATGGAGTGAGGCAGGACTCAAGCTACTTCTCAACGCAGCTTTTGCACATGGCCCCAAGCTGGGATAAGAGGCGATGGGAGGAGTCTCTCACCTCTCAGCTGTGTTGAGCCCTGCTGAGGCTTGACACATTTCACCAGGGGGAGCCACTGCAGAAGGGGCACGTGGGTTGCCCAACGGGGAAAATCCCCAGGGCTCAGCGATGCGACACAGCAGGGTATCTAGGAGGTTGCCGAGAGCTATTGCTCACTCCCATTTGGGATAGATAGGGGCACAGAGGGAGCCAATTTAAGGGTCTGGGCAAGAGCAGACCTGGTGAAGTCTCATAATGAACTTTGACCACTTAGCTTGGACGTGGGTCTGTAGGTGGAGCACCTGGGTCTATCTGAGCAGATGAAAAGATGAGAGAACCTGCTGTGTGTTCTGTGTGAACTGGGGAGGCCATGCTCTGTGTGAAGTGCACAACCAATGCTTCGCCCAGCTAATTATTGCAATATGGGAGTGTAGGCCCAGTGTGGCCTGATCTTTTATTAATAAAAATAGCTCAGGGGCTTCCCTGGTGGAGCAGTGGTTGAGAGCCCCACTGCCGATGCAGGGGACACGGGTTCGTGCCCTGGTCCGGGAAGATCCTACATGCCGTGGAGCGGCTGGGCCCGTGAGCCATGGCCGCTGAGCCTGCGCGTCCGGAGCCTGTGCTCCGCAACGGGAGAGGCCACAACAGTA
>NW_021147115.1:19954-24141 GCF_002837175.3 Physeter macrocephalus
AAAAAAAAAAAAAAAAAAAAAAAAGCTCAAACTTACATATTAGTCTCCTGCCAGGCCCTATTCTAATCACTTTACAGTTGTTAACTCATTTACTACAACAATTCTACATAAAGTAGATACTAGTGCTATCCCTATTTTATTTATTTATTAAAACAATTTTATTTTTCTTGGCCACGTCACGTGGCATGCGGGATCTTAGTTCCCGAATCGAACCCATGCCGCCTGCAGAGTCCTAACCATTGGACCGCCAGGGATTTCCCTGCTATCCCTATTTTAATGAGGAAACAAGCACAGAGAGGTTAATTAACTTCTCAAGCTCACTCAGGTAAAGTGGTGAAGCTGGGATTTGAACCCAAGTGATCAGGATCATCCGGAATTCTGTGCTCATGAATTTTCAAGAATTTTAAGTGAGGTATTCAGACTTTAACAAGTTGTAAATGAATTCAAATGAATTTTAAAAATATTAAATGAGCTAAATATCCTAAAAAGGTACTATTAGCTTGCTCCTCCGGAAGAGGAGCTTTATAATACTTGACTAAAGTCAAGTATCTCCATTTTTCAGATGAGAACACTGAGACTTAAGAGCTTCCCGTGGTCTCCCGGCTAGTATTTAACAACTGCAGAGTTTGCGCTCTTATTCCCTGGGCTAGGAGTGGGTTCCACAAGGAAGCGGAGGGTATCTTCCAGCAAAACCGAAACCCGCACAGCTCCTCAATCTCCGGGTCAGCGTCCTTTCAAGTTCCGGGAGAAGCTCCCTGCGCACCCCGCCCACCCTTCGTCGGTTTTCGTCTGGAGTGCCGCTCGTGATTGGTCGCGATCGCTGCCGTGGGCACTCCCACTCCTTGCGGGTTTCCGATTGGGGGAGGCCTACGCAGCTCCTCCCCTCGGCGGCAAGAGCGGTTGGAAGCGAGTATGGCGGCCCCCGGGGCCGCAGCTACAGACCTAGGTGCGGTGGCATTCGGGAGGGGGCTGCGGCTCGCGGATTGCGAGGGAGGAATGCGGGGGTGGGGACTGTGTGTGCCAGAGGTCCCTGGCACAGAGGATGGGGGTTCGGGGTTCGTCTCAGGCAGGATCCCTTCAGACTAGGGTCCGGGCCCCTCGCCGGGGAATCCCTTCGAATGCGGGCTGCGAGGTTCTGAGTACAGGTTGCCGGGGCTCCTCCGCGTCGGGGGTGGAGGCCCACCCGAGCCCACCTCTGGCGGCGCCTCAGTGGATCCCCCCGTGTCCCCAGAGGTGGCTCGAGGCAAGCGCGCCGCCCTCTTCTTCGCCGCGGTGGTCATCGTGCTGGGGCTGCCGCTCTGGTGGAAGACCACGGAGACCTACCGGGCCCCATTGCCTTACTCCCAGATCAGTGGGCTGAATTCCCTGCAGGTAAGACCTCGGTGGTGGAGGACCAGGGGACAGCCCACCGGCAAGATGGAGACTCACTGATGGCCCTGCTGCTTCTTCCCGCAGCTCCGGCTCATGGTGCCGGTCACTGTCGTGTTTACCCAGGAATCAGTGCCCTTGGACGACCAGGAAAAGCTGCCCTTCACCGTTGTGCATGAGAGAGAGATCCCTCTGAAGTGTGAGTTCCTGATCAGGGCTGCCTTTCTGGTCTGAGTTCAGTCCGCAGATAGGTTGGATAGGAGGAGCATGGGTATCCCGTAAAGGTGATTACAAACTTATTAAAAGGCCACTTTGAATGAACAGTGTGTTTGCTAAGAAAAAAAGTAGCTTTAAATTCAGTATTCACCATTAAAGGGGCAGTTTTATTCATAAAACAGTTGTGCTACCTGATCAGGAGTAGGTGATGCTCATTACGGGACAGGGGAGGATGTGGGATGTACTGGAATGAACAACAGGGTTTGGAATCAATTTGGACTTACATACAGGCCTTATTCAGTTTAACATTAAATACTTTACGGAGTGTTAAGCACGTAGGTATCAGGAATTTGGGGATGAATACGAAATTGATATTGGTTTCAAGAAATTCATAGGTAGGGGAGAGAGACAAAGAAATCACAGAAGTATGTAAGGAACAGAGATTGTACTTAAGAAAGAGACTATAACCGTCTGGAGGAAAGAAAGGTAGAGAAGGTTTTGAGGGCTGTAATTTTTAAGCCAGATTTTTAAAGGATGTGTAGGAATTCAAGTTAAATGAGGAGGAGAGGGAGGGATATCACTAGTTAGTAATAATGATAGCTAATATTAGTTGTTCATTATATGTCAGAAGCTTGGTGAAACACTTTACACGTGTTGCCTCATTTAATCCTAACATTATGATCCCCATTTTAAGTCTCTTGTCTCTTTTATTATATACCAGCTCTCCCTACCCCATCCCAATATACTTGTTTTCATTGATTTGTTGGAGAAACCAGGTCATTTGTTTGATAGAACATCTCACATTCTGGATTTGGCAGATTTCTTCCTCCTGGTTTCATTTAACTTATTTCTCTAGTATCCATATTTCTTATAAACTGGTAGTTAGATCTAGAGGTTTACTTAAAATCAGATTTTTTTTTAATTTTTTAAAATTTATTTATTTATTTAATTTATAATTTGGCCGCGTTGGGTCTTCATTGCTGCGCACAGTCTTTCTCTAGTTGCAGCGAGAGGGGGCTACTCTTTGTTGTGGTGCAAGGGCTTCTCATTGCGGTGGCTTCTCTTTTTGCAGAGCATGGGTTCTAGGTACGCAGGCTTCAGTAGTTGCAGCACGCGGGCTCAGTAGTTGCAGCGCGTTGGCTCAGTAGTTGTGGCTTGAGGGCTCTAGGGCGCAGGCTCAGTAGTTGTGGCGCACAGGCTTAGTTGCTCTGCAGCATGTGGGATCCTCCTGGACCAGGGCTCGAACCCACGTCCCCCGCATTGGCAGGCGGATTCTTAAGCACTGCACCACCAGGGAAGTCCTAAATTTATTTTTTGGCCTCACTTCCTGGCATGCAGGATCTTGGTTCCCCAACCAGGGATCGAACCCGTGCCCCCTTCAGTGGAAGCACAGAGTCCCAACCACTGGACTGCCAGGGAAGTCCCCAGGTTCAGTTTTGTTTTTTTTTTAACATCTTTATTGGAGTATAATTGCTTTACAATGTTGTGTTAGTTTCTGCTGTGTAACAAAGTGAATCAGCTATATGTATACAAATATCCCCATATCCCCTGCCTCTTGCATCTCCCTCCCACCCTCCCTATCCCACCCCTCTAGGTGGTCACAAAGCACCGAGCTGATCTCCCTGTGCTATGCAGCTGCTTCCCACTAGCTATCTATTTTACATTTGGTACTGTATATAGGCACATATATGCAATGGAATATTACTCAGCTATAAAAAGAAACGAAATTGAGTTATTTGTAGTGAGGTGGATGGACCTAGAGTCTGTCATACAGAGTGATGTAAGTCAGAAAGAGAAAAACAAATACTGGATGCCAGCACAAATATATGGAATCTAAAAAAAAAAAAAAAGTCGTTCTGAAGAGCCTAGGGGCAGGGCAGGAATAAAGACGCAGACGTAGAGAATGGACTTGAGGACATGGTGAGGGGGAAGGGTAAGCTGGGATGAAGTGAGAGAGTGGCATGGACATATATACACTACCCATGTTCAGTTTTTTAGGCAAGAATACTTTACAGTTGGTGTGTTGTACTTCCTATTGTGTTATATCATGTAGTGGCCTGGTTGTTTCATTTTGGGTGATACAAAGATGATTATTTAGTTCAGATATTGTCAGCTTGATTTCTGTATTTTAGTTCTCTGTCAACCTTTCACCCGATGATTTTAGCATCTGTTGATACTGGAATTCATTTCATTAGGTTGCAACATGGCAATTTTTAAATTCTGCCATTTCTTCTGCATTCTTCTGGAATTCTGTAAAGAAGAACTTTCCTAATAAATTTTAGGTTCAGCTTGTCAGTTCCAGGTGGTGAAAAAAATCCATTTGGGATTGCTGTACATGTTTAGATTAACTTGGAGAGAATTGATATCCTGAGAATATTTAGTTTTTCCATCTAGGAGCCTTGTATGTGTTTCCATTTTATTCAGATCTTCTTTTATGTCATTGAGTAAAGTCCTGTTTTTTTTTTTTTAACGTCTTTATTGGAGTATAATTGCTTTACAATGGTGTGTTAGTTTCTGCTTTACAACAAAGTGAATCAGTTATACATATACATATGTTCCCATATCTCTTCCCTCTTGCGTCTCCCTCCCTCCCACCCCCCCTA
>NW_021147116.1:0-19789 GCF_002837175.3 Physeter macrocephalus
AGCACTCCCTGTTAGAGTCAAGCGTGACGGAAGGAATGAAACACAATGTGGTCTTGTATGTGGAATCGACTCGATTCCATCAATGCGGAAGACTCTGCAAAATTCCCGTCGGCAGCAATTTAAGCCCAGGTCCTGTAATCCTGTGTGTGCTGCCCTCTGTGTTTCAGTTAGCTCGATCGCCAACTCTGTCACGAAGTGAAGCCGCTTTTTCAGTCCTGCGTCGGGAGAGACCCGCGCAGACGCAAAGACGCGGAATAAGATATCATCAAGGAACGCAATTTAGGAATATCGCACTAGTGTGACAGGTTCACGCCTCGCCTAGTTAATGACTGTTATGCGGAGACGCATCACCAACTTTCAGAAAAGTGCGCCTAGCAATCGCTGAAAGCGCAGCAGCATCTTCAACCCTCATGCACTTGTCTTTTACGGACACCTACTCCAGTAGTCAGTTGCCCAACGGATTTATGTCACGCGATTACCAGTCAATATCACACTACGCATCGGCTACGGTATGGTGCTCTCGTTTAGAGAGAACATGATCATCAGACGCCCTTCGGTGTAACAGGCTCACAGCACCTCTCAGTGTCTTGCAGAGCGGCACGGGGCTGTAGACAGGTACACAGTGCGCATGTCTGCATATCCGCAGACCAGCTCTGTACACTAGACAGAATCACTGACCGGAGTTCTACGTTTCTGATGCTTCAGTGCAGTCTGAACAAGAATGATCGACAGCTACTGCACTTCCCCTTCTGAGACCTGCTCTCCATCAGTAAACGTTGGTTCTTGATTGGTAACGGGAACGGCTGTGGTCATTTAACACATTTGATGACATGTGAACGACTGTGCCGTCTATTGTATTGGTGGAGGTATTGAGCGGGGTTGAGAAGAGGCACCTGCTCAAAGTCCTGGTCACATTAGTGGTGCAAGCACAACGTGTGTTCCACAGCGCATGTTTGTTTGCCCCCCTCGAGCTACGAATTCACGCTCTGGCAGGAATAAACGTGTGCACTGGCTACAGCAGTACGCGAGGGCGGGACTGTCTGGCTGGAGCTGTGTGTTGCTGTGCAGGAAGGTGTTTTTCACAGGGAAAAGTGTACTGATGGCGAGCTTATCCTTAAATAGGTCGCCCTGGAGCGTTTACAGACGTGCGCCTCGTTTGATGCACACATCCTAGTAGACAAGCTGACACACACGTTTACATCTATCTTCATACAAATGGGACAACTTTCTTTTCCCTACCCGGACACCTCACGCACTAAAAGCGCTCACACACGTTGCTAAAGTCGCGCAGTCAAGGTCCAGAGTTACTGGTACTGAAACGTGAATATCTTAACGCGAGGATTCTATGATGCATAAGTATGCATGACAGGCTGATGCTGGAACAGGAAAACATGTAGCAGTATGGCGTGATGTATAAGTATGCAAAGCCTTTGAGGAACAAGCGTCCACCGCTATCAATAAGCAGCGTCAAATCAACGGTAAATGTCTTACCTATAACTTTTTTCTCGTGCAAGGACAGCTCTCCAATGGATGCAGCACTGAAATGTCCGGACCGAAAAGACGTGGTCAAAAATATAGGTACCAAGCCGGTTAAAGGTTTTGGTACATAAGTCCCTAAAGTGTGCAGTTAAATCTACTGGCTTTTCAGTCACTTGTCAAGCTAGTGATGCACTTCGTCGACATTTTATGCTTTGCATGCAGTCAGTCAATGCAGCTGTGTGCCGGTACATTTGTGAGTCAACACGACTTTATCCGTATGTGTAAATATGTACGTATTTATACGTATATGTATCAGTGAAGCGGGTCGACGCCGCGCCAGAACGTCAACACTTGTGGCTCTCCATCCGTGACTGTGTGCCTCTGTCTTCTACTACAGTTGTCCATATAGGTATGTAACGTAGAGCTGATAGAATGAGGACGTGCGTTTGCCCTTCTGCACAACATCGTAGTTGCCGCTCGGAGATTGTTCCACCGACCGCTCACTTGCCGTAGTCGTTGTTCCCCAGACACGGCCATCTGATTAGGCAGTTCTGCGTCAGATCCCGCAAAAGAATGCAAACATCTATGTATCCAGGCATGAGGGAATCAGAGTGAGCAAGAAGGTTGTCGGTCTCAGTTAACCTTTACGGTAAAAGCACCTTTCCGAAAAATGGGAAGGTGGGACTCCAGTCTCACCTTGGCGACGTCAGGGGGGCACGATGCCCAACATGTAAAGCGTGAAATACGTGTATGTACCACCGGAAGTGCCCGTAAAGAAGCAGCTTACATACGTGTAATGCCTTCGGGGTGAGAAAAACGTAATCGAAGTCGATGCACTCAATTTCGACAGGTGAACACTCAATATTTCGTAGTACGTATGAAATGATTTTACTCTCATAGCTGTTTCACCTAGGAAAAGTTCATCGGTTTCTGATACCTCTGGGCTGCATGCAAAACAGTTGATATATGATATCCTGGCCGATAAAGCAACCGAGAAGCACTCCCTGTTAGAGTCAAGCGTGACGGAAGGAATGAAACACAATGTGGAAGGAATGAAACACAATGTAGTCTTGTATGTGGAATCGACTCGATTCCATCAATGCGGAAGACTCTGCAAAATTCCCGTCGGCAGCAATTTAAGCCCAGGTCCTGTAATCCTGTGTGTGCTGCCCTCTGTGTTTCAGTTAGCTCGATCGCCAACTCTGTCACGAAGTGAAGCCGCTTTTTCAGTCCTGCGTCGGGAGAGACCCGCGCAGACGCAAAGACGCGGAATAAGATATCATCAAGGAACGCAATTTAGGAATATCGCACTAGTGTGACAGGTTCACGCCTCGCCTAGTTAATGACTGTTATGCGGAGACGCATCACCAACTTTCAGAAAAGTGCGCCTAGCAATCGCTGAAAGCGCAGCAGCATCTTCAACCCTCATGCACTTGTCTTTTACGGACACCTACTCCAGTAGTCAGTTGCCCAACGGATTTATGTCACGCGATTACCAGTCAATATCACACTACGCATCGGCTACGGTATGGTGCTCTCGTTTAGAGAGAACATGATCATCAGACGCCCTTCGGTGTAACAGGCTCACAGCACCTCTCAGTGTCTTGCAGAGCGGCACGGGGCTGTAGACAGGTACACAGTGCGCATGTCTGCATATCCGCAGACCAGCTCTGTACACTAGACAGAATCACTGACCGGAGTTCTACGTTTCTGATGCTTCAGTGCAGTCTGAACAAGAATGATCGACAGCTACTGCACTTCCCCTTCTGAGACCTGCTCTCCATCAGTAAACGTTGGTTCTTGATTGGTAACGGGAACGGCTGTGGTCATTTAACACACTTGATGACATGTGAACGACTGTGCCGTCTATTGTATTGGTGGAGGTATTGAGCGGGGTTGAGAAGAGGCACCTGCTCAAAGTCCTGGTCACATTAGTGGTGCAAGCACAACGTGTGTTCCACAGCGCATGTTTGTTTGCCCCCCTCGAGCTACGAATTCACGCTCTGGCAGGAATAAACGTGTGCACTGGCTACAGCAGTACGCGAGGGCGGGACTGTCTGGCTGGAGCTGTGTGTTGCTGTGCAGGAAGGTGTTTTTCACAGGGAAAAGTGTACTGATGGCGAGCTTATCCTTAAATAGGTCGCCCTGGAGCGTTTACAGACGTGCGCCTCGTTTGATGCACACATCCTAGTAGACAAGCTGACACACACGTTTACATCTATCTTCATACAAATGGGACAACTTTCTTTTCCCTACCCGGACACCTCACGCACTAAAAGCGCTCACACACGTTGCTAAAGTCGCGCAGTCAAGGTCCAGAGTTACTGGTACTGAAACGTGAATATCTTAACGCGAGGATTCTATGATGCATAAGTATGCATGACAGGCTGATGCTGGAACAGGAAAACATGTAGCAGTATGGCGTGATGTATAAGTATGCATGACAGGCTGATGCAGGAACAGGAAAACATTTAGCACTATGGCGTGCTCTATCTCCCGGTAGTGGGACAATCTGCTGAGAGTCATGGGGCAATACGTGGATAAGTGTAGTTCGTGGGACAGCCCGGGGTGGGTCGACCTATTCTGGAGCGTTTTCTTCACTGAACCCGTAAAATTCGGCAATGGTGACATGCATCATGTTTGGAGTGCGTAAGGTCGTAATTAATGTACAGTACGAGTGAAGAAAGGAACGCTAGTTGCACGGTCCCCCGTAACAGAAAGGCATTCCTTTTCGAGATATTTGTCCTTGCCTGGAGGTCACGGGTATATATCTTATTTGTTCCTGCCTGTATCATGCAACGGGGGGCACGGGTATTACTTCGTGGCATTAGCTGATGTTATGTGGCTGACACACGAACTGGTTGCGTTCAAAGACGGCTTCTGCAGTGTGAACCTTATTCGACATTATGACAAAAGCCTGCAAAACGATGCGACCACCGTGTTTTGGCTTTTGGTTCACGAGCTACAAACGTGTTAATCGTGTCTCATCAAACCGTCCTTCTATGTGCTCGCCACGGTCGCACACGGAATATCTGGTGTTGTACGCGTTCGCGTGCTTCTCAATCGCTTCCCGTAAGATACGCCATGGAGACACTTTGTCACATGTGTATTGGTGTGCGCAGCTGACTGTACAGCTACGTGAAATCCGGGAGAACTTGCATAACGAATGATCTGACCCACTGGGGGTTTAGACTTCGCTGCTGCCACATGCGAATGAAGCGTAGCAGAAGGGGCCCAGATGTGGTCATGACATCACTGATGTATATCAAGTCGATCTCAAGATTGCCCACCACAGTCTGGGAGGACATCTATAAACGCGAGCCTTGTCATATCAGGCGCGACTGCCGGCTCACCGTGCAGTGGATGTAGGCTCATGTCTTATCCTTAGAGTGCTGCAACGCTGTATGGAACCGTAGGTGTGCCTCGTGCATTGTAGGCCCTGCACGGAGCGATGCGAAGCATAAGAAATGACAAGTTCATCGGTTTTCGTCGAACTGACCTTTTGTCTGCACCCGCCGAGAGTTATGTCTGCAGGATTCTCGTTTGTATGGCGGATGGCAAAGTCAGGTAACAGGTACATTAACGCCAAAATTTTCCAGTGTACTACAGGCAGGCCATGGAGTTTGCACACGTGTCAGGAAAAGACTAAGGAGATGAATGTGCCACCAGAGAAAGAGTGTCGAAAAATTGTAAGGAGTGAATAATTGCCATGTCGCTGGGCAAGCCACGCGACAGCGACAGAAATCCTGCACCTCATTCAATGCCTACAATCCAGCACAACGCGTGTGACAGTCAAATTTTGTGACACTGGTTTCGCTCCAGAGCCAGCTCCTTCTTACCTCCGTTGCCCCACGGGTACAAACAAAATCCTCATATCCAATATATACGTGTATACCCGGTAGGTGTTGGCATTCGAGGTCACACAAGGGATGTGAGCTGACGTGTCTGCGTAGACGTTTGCGTAGATTGTTGCTCTTAGCTAGCACTTGTCGACAGGTCGCGTTGAGGTTATCGTGTAGTCTCATTCTTCTTCAGACGTATGTTTTGGAACTCCACATCTCCGGACACTTAATTGCTAGCATCTCGTTGCGTGAAATAAGCTACGTGCATATCCACTGGAATCGGCGCATACAAATATAAATACATATGTACAAACGTTGAACAGATGTACAGATTTCTGGACGGTGACGCGTACTAAGACATGTGTCACTCCTGTAATAAAAGCGATTACTTGATTGCGTCTCGCTTTGACTAACAACGTGAAACCTTAAAAGACAAGAGGACTGAACAGACGTCAATAGGCATGTTTACATGGAAGAGACAGCTACGCATCTCCTCTTTCTACCGTAGGAAAGACGTGGGCGGCCATCCTTACCAACTCAGGCGTAGCCACAGATGGCACGGATTGTTAAGAGTTCTGGATACGCACAGGCGTCGGTCCTGCGCAAGAAAGCACTAACACCCAGCATGCTAAATGAACATGAGTGAAGACCCCTTTGAAACACTACTCGGGTATTTTAGTCCCAATGTAGACATATAAGTCACGAGGCACGAGGCTTCCTTTCAACGTGTATTCCTGTCAGTTTACCGGTTCGCTCAAGACCGTCCATTTTATTGTAGCAGATATGCTTGTGTGACTCACTGACATTTTGTCGAGCCCGCACTCCTCTCTGCATAGACGCATTTGCTCCTTGCTTGTACCAAATAGGGCTTGTTCTTGGATTAGGTGTGTACGCTCGTACACCTGGAGGGAGATTCATACGTATCCATATAGACGCAACATGTTCGCGTGCATCGAGTGAGTACCACCTGTCCTCTAAAGTCTTTAGACACGCCTGTATGTTCTGTTTCAAAAAGGAAGCTAAACCACTTGTTGTCACGTATAGAGGCGATGCATCAATCTAACGAAAACAGCCGACCGAGTGCTCCTAGTAGCCATCTGCAACCTCCCGATGGTCACGTGCACGTGTAAATCTGCAGCTGCGGGCGTTGACTCTTTTTAGAAGAATGGCTGCTACCAATGGTCACCGCGCGCGTTGACTGTAGGACAGCGTGTTCAAAATCCGTGTTCATTCGTCCCGATATTCACCGTATACGTTCCCATATGTGTTCCCGCATAGGGCGATGGTGTTGCAACAGAAATGGAGATTTGACGTTGTATGCTCTGTGGTGTTCTATGGCAGACGTTGTACGTGACAGCAGCGGACTGTGGTCGGTATATCATTAAGACAAACAAAATGTCCACTTGCTTCCAGTCATTATCTGCCTCTATGAGTGTATTCCTTCACCACATCTTTATGCTTGTCACCATCTATAAAGGCCGCGCACTTGTATACGTGAACACGACGCACTGATTTCAAGAGGTGCACGTCAGATTACATTCGTTTTGATACATAATTACGACAGATGCATAGGACCGCTGGCAGGTGAATAGGTGATACTATACTCGGTTCAATGATGCCTGCGTTCACCCGGCTACGGATATATTTAGTCCGTACTCCGGGTTTGGATGGGGATTCCAGCATACTTCTCTACTGCGTCAGTCCGTGTGAGTGTGCACCTGCTTACCGCTTGACTACGTCTTACGGTCTATTTGTTGTACGATCCTATACACAACTCACTGATAATATATGTGGGTGAACATATGGAAAAAAGCTGATGTGCACCTTCTTTGCTGTGAGCATTGACTCGTATTCATGTGTAGACCTAGATGTGTATACATATGTATATATATATATATAGAGAGAGAGAGAGAGAAAGAGAGAGAGGGAGAGAGAGAGAGAGAGAGGGGGTGATTGTTTACGTAGGCGCGTCTGCGTATGTATATATATATATATATATATATAGAGAGAGAGAGAGAGAGAGAGAAAGAGAGAGAGGGAGAGAGAGAGAGAGAGAGGGGGTGATTGTTTACGTAGGCGCGTCTGCGTATAAAAAGAACAAGTCGTGTATCTACGTACACACGTGTACATGTACATGAATACTGTACCTTGCTACATGCATGTGTGTACGTATGTATGTATATATGAACGTATGTATGTATGTATGCATGTATGTATGTATACATGTATGTATGTATGATTGTATGTATGTTGGCGTGTGCATGTAGGTGTGCACACGTATTTGTGTATACAGTAAGCGTACAGAGCTTATTCCCTTAAGGCTCCATATGCAGGTGGTACATCCCATGTTAGAGAACGCGCATAAGCTGTGAGTGAGTCTGTTGTGTATTCATTATAACTCTCTCTGGATTATATTCGTTTACTTGTGTTCAACGTGAAGCTCAAACTACTTAAGCTGTTAAGCTTCGACCGCAGATAACATACGGCTTCTCTGAACCAGATACACAAACAACCTACCGGTGACAGTAACTAGGCGGAATAAGCGGCGATAAAACGCTGCCCATGTAGACGCCACCCCAGGGCATGAGACAGAAACAGCTCCACCGTTATACCTGGGGACATATTGTCCAAAGAGTGTCATGGGTGCACTCCGTGTTAATGTGAGGATGTGTGGCACCAGTGGGCATATACACATGTGCACACGTATGTATGTACATACATGTTCATAGAGAGTCATCTCGCTCAACATCGCGCTTCACTTCAGTGCCTCCTAATGTTAAACTGCCCACGTCGCCAAAGGACACTACTGGTGGCGCAGATGTGCAAGGCTGTCTCATACATCACACGTGTCAATGATAATTCGTATGAATGTAATCTCCCGGATGTATAGCAATACGTATTTTATGCACCCTTTGCTTCCTCTGTACGCCTCATCACAAAGAGTCGATGGAGGCGCTGTCGATCGACACGCAAAATCGGCAGAGCAGTTCCTGCTGGACATGTTTGGATGACCGCCCTAGTCGTTGTTCATTTCTACATGCACGTGGTCCTAACACGAGTCTACACTGAGAAGAACTAGAGACACAACGAACGAGCATGGATGGAACATAATGCACCTGCGGTGCTGATAGATGTGTACACATGTGTCAGTTATCAAAGATATACCTGGAGACAAGAGAGGTTGAGTGTGGTGCTCAATAAACCTGTCTGGGCCAGTGTGTTACAGGTGGCGAAAAGCCGCTTCTCCGAGTCGTTCGTGTCCATTTTCCACTTTGTTGCCACTCAAACACATCATCTGCAACAATTTTTTCCTGCCCTTAAAGGCATGAGGTTCCCCTCGCAATGCATACAGTGCATTTCCCTCCCAGATGGATTGCTAACAATTCGTGCTCATCGTGTACAACTGCAGCCCGAAAATCCTGATGAATATGTACAGCTTGATGGGCACGCACACCTGCGTAAATCTTGTTGACCCCACCTGAGAAGACATGTGCAAGAAGCTAACAAATACTTCTGAGCGTCTGATTGTCTCCAACGGAAAGGTAAAACAAAGGAAAATTTTTTGAGGATATGTCTTGATTCCCGAAATGAAACGGTGCGTAGACTGAAAGGCAGGAAGGCTGCCTTTCTCCCGGCAGCACCAGTACAGGGCTAGGCTTCTTCGAGAACAATCCTGTACTCCCTTATGTTTGTGTCACTTCCTTTAATGCAGATCTTGCGTGAGTGAACTGCACGTGCGAACTTTACCACAGAAAAATACCCTACTGTCCTGCGTCATCACTGTTGGCTGTGTGGATAATCCTACGTCACCCAGTTTCTCACCTTAACCCGGGCCCTTCTGCATAAAATGCTGAGTATCAACAACTTCCACAAGATGCCGCGTGTCCTCAATCTACTGACAGGCTCATCCTTGCTCCGGCAGTCCTTTCTCGGCCTACGCTTTTTCTATACGTGAAGTAGGGCGGCTGGTGGGAGGCACGCTAATGAAGAAACTGATGAGGGTGTAATTACAATGCAACGATAGACCCCTGTTTCCTTGGTATCTGAGAAAATTCCAACGTATCTCAGTTTTGAACAAGGAAGAGAAACTGGAGTTCACAAGAAAGCGTAACGCGCACGGGAGTTCCACAACTGCGCCGCCTACCGAGGAGAGCCTACTGGCATACCTAGTACTAACATAGTGTCCCAGGTGTCACTGCGCAAATCGGGATCACCCCAGAAGAAGCATGATCTGCACACTCGGTCCTCTTTGTCATTAATAAGCTATACTTCACCTGCTGGTAGTTGTCACGCTGACGCTATCACGAGTTGATTTCTGCTTCTGTGGTAACATGTAGTCAAAAGGGGGTGAAGTGTTTTACTGGTATTCTAGCGAAGAGAAAATGAAAATGAAGCGTAACTTCGCCACTTGCTTTGGGCCATCCCAGCAGTTCCCCCGTGCTGTCGTGCCTTGCGATACATGGGTAAATTGGCAGAAATCCATTAAGAAAACGACTGAAGCAAGAGGCGCTGCACCTACGGGTTTCAAAACGAGCGCAGACAGTGATGTCACATAAAAAGGGGAAAGCAAAAGCACAAGAGCTGCAGCTGTGCCATGTTGGGGGGTCAGCGCCACACATATTCACGACAGCTAGAAATCCGCACACAGCACCGTGGACTCCCTACCACCCTCTCGTTGTAGCCGCACCCCTAATCGGGGAAGATCTTCTTCAGCATGCCGAAAGGAGACAGGCAGGGCTGGCGGAGACGCTGCTCTCCCACCCCGGAGCAACAGTAGCTTTTTGGTGCACAGTATTAAGGCAAAAACCGGCACGTCCTCCCTAACATGGTTTGTTGAAAACCGCATTTACTGGCTTCCGTAAACCGGCACTCTTTTTGCCACAGAGCATCGGCATACACATATGAAGTGGAAAAACGTTATCTTCCTGTGGTACGTCGCACTCCTTTATTTCAGGAACTGGTTTATCGCGCCCACGTTGGCTTCGCCGCCTACGCCAGTCAGAAACGCAGAGCTACTCTGTACCTCGTAGCTTTTCCAGTGGGTCGAGTGTTGTCTCAAGAGACTTCACGCTGCGGATCCATAACACTACGTGTATTAAGTCGATCTGATCTAATCATGGTGATGCCGGTGCTTCCACGGGCATCAGCTGCGGTGCACAGGGCACTGCAGGCTGGCCGCAGACGAGGGCTGGGCAGACAGCGTGCAGACGATCCAACGAAGGAGAAAGGTGGTTCGTGGAACGGAAATTTTGTGTGCTCGCCCTTGTCTATACTTCTGGTCTTTGCTATAGCAATGAGTGGCGCCCGTGGACGAACCCTTGAGGAGATGCAGCGTCTTTTGTTGTCGCCTGAGGTGCCGGCGCTTCTTCGTCTCACCCAATTCAGCAGCACAGCGAGTGGCAGTGGCAGAGAGCAGTTCTCTGGTGACACAAACGTAGAATCTGATGAGGTTACGGGAGAGGTGACGGAAACACAGTTTTATGTCTCCAGTCGCATGTACGTGGCCCAAGGCCTTGCGTCAGATGCCGACTTCCGAGCGTTTGAAGATGACTTGTCGCGGAAGTGCAACAATGGCGACGACCGGAACCAGCAGCTACCGGTTCAGTTAATAGACTGCACCAAATCAGATGAGACTGCAAATGAGATCAATGCATTTGTAAGCAGTGTAACAAGGGGCCACCTAACTGACCTGGTGTCTCCTGCCCAAATAACTCCGTGGACTCAACTTCTGCTGGTCAGCGCGGCCTTCTTCAGAGGACCCTGGCTCACACCGTTCGAGGATTACTATACAGTAAAAGCCCGCTTTTATGCCCTTCACTATTCGCATGAAGATGAATCAGTGGAGCACGGATCCTACGAAGGTCATGAAGGTGGACGGGATGGTAGTGGAGAAGGACGTAGCGAACCCGAACTTCACCTTGTCCCACAGGATGTCGACACGATGCACCTAATTCTGAATGGGGACGATTTTTTCTTCGCCAAGGTAGACGACGCGGTGACGGCTGTCGGTCTGCCATACGCTGACACGAGCTACGTGATGTACGTGGTACAACCAAAGGACCCGAAAAACTTGGAAAGGCTCATGCGAATTAACGATGGGGAGTCCGCTTCAGAAGGTGAGCTACAGGTTAAAACAGTCAGCTACGTTGTCTGCAAAAAACACAGACATACGGAGGCGGCAGGAGTTGTTGAACTCGCGCCCCTGTTGTGAACGCCCAAGAATGAAAAGTTTAGTGTATGTGAACTAGTTGTGGGAAGCGCTGTTGTACCTACCAGAATAGATCTGTGAAACAACGTCCACTGGTATGTGCGCGGGCTGACCAGTCGCAGTCGGCGGAAGCGCATTTTTTTTTTGCCTTGTGTGACACACCGAAGGAGAAGAGTAGATGGCGTGTCAGCGTGGGGCGCTCAGAACTGAGATTAAGCACATTCCGTATGCTTCCGCCAATATTCAGTTATCGGAATATTCTGCTGACGAACACTCCGCCCATCAAGATCTCTGTGATGCAAGCAAGGGTGGAGCCTGGTCAATATCGACGGATATTTTTCGATTAGAATCGCTTTCCACCGATAACGTGAAGACGGCGTGCTACTGCACACGTACGAGTTTTATTTTCACCGCTCTTCTATGTGCAGAGTAGAAGTTGTGGGCACAAACACGCACCTGCGATTTCCCGTGTATAGTGAGTTGTTTAGATAGTAAGACAAACCTTATCGGTGGATACCTCCATATGCTCAAATTAACGGGTGTGTGTTGATACTGATCAGCGATACAACTACTTCAGTGGGAGCTTAAATGAATGTCCCTTATGCAGAAAGATGGAGACCCCTGTGAGGGAATGAGGTGTTTTGTCTTCGGCTACGCGATATTTCTTTTTTGCACATTTTACAGCTGTATTAATTGGGTTTCCTCTGTTTACGCTAATCCTGTAACCGTATTTTTTGGAATGTGGGTCTTGTCCGTTATCCACCTGCCTTTCTGTCCAAGACATCACTGAATGACGGAACTGCGTTGTGCAGCTTTACTCCGGAGCATTCGAAACTCTCTGCGTTCGTTCCTGAACACTTTTCTCATCGTTGTTGGTTGTCTTTCTGTTCAGGGTTTCCGACGTTTGAGGACGTAGTGCAGTCTATGCGTGAAGGGCGGAGAGAGATGAGAAATGTTGAAGCACACGTCTCACTGCCGAAATTTGCACTAAAAGCGGCGGACAACACGCAAAATATGGTTCCGGTTTTCCAACACCTGCTACAGATCGAGGCGCCTTTTCTACCATATGTTGCTGACTTCAGTGGGATTAGCCGAGGTGCTCCAATGTCGTTGTCCAACTTCCTTCACCAGGCCGAGATACAGGTCGACGAAGAAGGCACGGTTGCTGCTGCTGCAACTGTGGCATCGATGCAGGTGGATTCGGCGCCTTCCTTCATCAAAAAACTAGATCTTACCTTCAACCAACCTTTCGTATTTCAACTCAGGCATCACCCCAGAGCGGAGGCTGTTGCACATGGACGAGGGACACCAAGCGAGCAGGGCGCAGCGACACCAGATGAACCAGTACTCGGGGATTACGTTTTGTTTTCTGGATGCGTTACAGACGCCTTAGCAGCGCAGCAGTGAAGAGGTGGTAGAATACAGTACCACCGACGACGTTATAGGATCGGAAAGCACCACCAGAAATACAGGGTGTGAAAATGTAAAGAGCATGATGATGAGAAATGAAGAGTTACGCTGAGGCGCTGCAACAACCAGACACCATGATTTCATCAATGTAAATGTTTGTTTTATAAGTGCGCATATGTATATATATCACATACATTCATACATACGTACATACATATACACATACATACGCTGGAAAAACATCATGGTGACGAAGGCTGCAGAAAGCTCCAAGTGGAGAAGTGCATATACGTGTTGCGTAGAGATCATGTTACACAAAGCATGTTTGATGATATATAGAGAAATTCATTCTCCCTGTACCCGATGCGTCACCGAATGAACTGTGTGGTCAATGCCCTGCATTACTGGGACGTCCATGAATATATATATATATATATATATATATATATATAAGCCTTTGAGGAACAAGCGTCCACCGCTATCAATAAGCAGCGTCAAATCAACGGTAAATGTCTTACCTATAACTTTTTTCTCGTGCAAGGACAGCTCTCCAATGGATGCAGCACTGAAATGTCCGGACCGAAAAGACGTGGTCAAAAATATAGGTACCAAGCCGGTTAAAGGTTTTGGTACATAAGTCCCTAAAGTGTGCAGTTAAATCTACTGGCTTTTCAGTCACTTGTCAAGCTAGTGATGCACTTCGTCGACATTTTATGCTTTGCATGCAGTCAGTCAATGCAGCTGTGTGCCGGTACATTTGTGAGTCAACACGACTTTATCCGTATGTGTAAATATGTACGTATTTATACGTATATGTATCAGTGAAGCGGGTCGACGCCGCGCCAGAACGTCAACACTTGTGGCTCTCCATCCGTGACTGTGTGCCTCTGTCTTCTACTACAGTTGTCCATATAGGTATGTAACGTAGAGCTGATAGAATGAGGACGTGCGTTTGCCCTTCTGCACAACATCGTAGTTGCCGCTCGGAGATTGTTCCACCGACCGCTCACTTGCCGTAGTCGTTGTTCCCCAGACACGGCCATCTGATTAGGCAGTTCTGCGTCAGATCCCGCAAAAGAATGCAAACATCTATGTATCCAGGCATGAGGGAATCAGAGTGAGCAAGAAGGTTGTCGGTCTCAGTTAACCTTTACGGTAAAAGCACCTTTCCGAAAAATGGGAAGGTGGGACTCCAGTCTCACCTTGGCGACGTCAGGGGGGCACGATGCCCAACATGTAAAGCGTGAAATACGTGTATGTACCACCGGAAGTGCCCGTAAAGAAGCAGCTTACATACGTGTAATGCCTTCGGGGTGAGAAAAACGTAATCGAAGTCGATGCACTCAATTTCGACAGGTGAACACTCAATATTTCGTAGTACGTATGAAATGATTTTACTCTCATAGCTGTTTCACCTAGGAAAAGTTCATCGGTTTCTGATACCTCTGGGCTGCATGCAAAACAGTTGATATATGATATCCTGGCCGATAAAGCAACCGAGAAGCACTCCCTGTTAGAGTCAAGCGTGACGGAAGGAATGAAACACAATGTAGTCTTGTATGTGGAATCGACTCGATTCCATCAATGCGGAAGACTCTGCAAAATTCCCGTCGGCAGCAATTTAAGCCCAGGTCCTGTAATCCTGTGTGTGCTGCCCTCTGTGTTTCAGTTAGCTCGATCGCCAACTCTGTCACGAAGTGAAGCCGCTTTTTCAGTCCTGCGTCGGGAGAGACCCGCGCAGACGCAAAGACGCGGAATAAGATATCATCAAGGAACGCAATTTAGGAATATCGCACTAGTGTGACAGGTTCACGCCTCGCCTAGTTAATGACTGTTATGCGGAGACGCATCACCAACTTTCAGAAAAGTGCGCCTAGCAATCGCTGAAAGCGCAGCAGCATCTTCAACCCTCATGCACTTGTCTTTTACGGACACCTACTCCAGTAGTCAGTTGCCCAACGGATTTATGTCACGCGATTACCAGTCAATATCACACTACGCATCGGCTACGGTATGGTGCTCTCGTTTAGAGAGAACATGATCATCAGACGCCCTTCGGTGTAACAGGCTCACAGCACCTCTCAGTGTCTTGCAGAGCGGCACGGGGCTGTAGACAGGTACACAGTGCGCATGTCTGCATATCCGCAGACCAGCTCTGTACACTAGACAGAATCACTGACCGGAGTTCTACGTTTCTGATGCTTCAGTGCAGTCTGAACAAGAATGATCGACAGCTACTGCACTTCCCCTTCTGAGACCTGCTCTCCATCAGTAAACGTTGGTTCTTGATTGGTAACGGGAACGGCTGTGGTCATTTAACACATTTGATGACATGTGAACGACTGTGCCGTCTATTGTATTGGTGGAGGTATTGAGCGGGGTTGAGAAGAGGCACCTGCTCAAAGTCCTGGTCACATTAGTGGTGCAAGCACAACGTGTGTTCCACAGCGCATGTTTGTTTGCCCCCCTCGAGCTACGAATTCACGCTCTGGCAGGAATAAACGTGTGCACTGGCTACAGCAGTACGCGAGGGCGGGACTGTCTGGCTGGAGCTGTGTGTTGCTGTGCAGGAAGGTGTTTTTCACAGGGAAAAGTGTACTGATGGCGAGCTTATCCTTAAATAGGTCGCCCTGGAGCGTTTACAGACGTGCGCCTCGTTTGATGCACACATCCTAGTAGACAAGCTGACACACACGTTTACATCTATCTTCATACAAATGGGACAACTTTCTTTTCCCTACCCGGACACCTCACGCACTAAAAGCGCTCACACACGTTGCTAAAGTCGCGCAGTCAAGGTCCAGAGTTACTGGTACTGAAACGTGAATATCTTAACGCGAGGATTCTATGATGCATAAGTATGCATGACAGGCTGATGCTGGAACAGGAAAACATGTAGCAGTATGGCGTGATGTATAAGTATGCATGACAGGCTGATGCAGGAACAGGAAAACATTTAGCACTATGGCGTGCTCTATCTCCCGGTAGTGGGACAATCTGCTGAGAGTCATGGGGCAATACGTGGATAAGTGTAGTTCGTGGGACAGCCCGGGGTGGGTCGACCTATTCTGGAGCGTTTTCTTCACTGAACCCGTAAAATTCGGCAATGGTGACATGCATCATGTTTGGAGTGCGTAAGGTCGTAATTAATGTACAGTACGAGTGAAGAAAGGAACGCTAGTTGCACGGTCCCCCGTAACAGAAAGGCATTCCTTTTCGAGATATTTGTCCTTGCCTGGAGGTCACGGGTATATATCCACGAACTGGTTGCGTTCAAAGACGGCTTCTGCAGTGTGAACCTTATTCGACATTATGACAAAAGCCTGCAAAACGATGCGACCACCGTGTTTTGGCTTTTGGTTCACGAGCTACAAACGTGTTAATCGTGTCTCATCAAACCGTCCTTCTATGTGCTCGCCACGGTCGCACACGGAATATCTGGTGTTGTACGCGTTCGCGTGCTTCTCAATCGCTTCCCGTAAGATACGCCATGGAGACACTTTGTCACATGTGTATTGGTGTGCGCAGCTGACTGTACAGCTACGTGAAATCCGGGAGAACTTGCATAACGAATGATCTGACCCACTGGGGGTTTAGACTTCGCTGCTGCCACATGCGAATGAAGCGTAGCAGAAGGGGCCCAGATGTGGTCATGACATCACTGATGTATATCAAGTCGATCTCAAGATTGCCCACCACAGTCTGGGAGGACATCTATAAACGCGAGCCTTGTCATATCAGGCGCGACTGCCGGCTCACCGTGCAGTGGATGTAGGCTCATGTCTTATCCTTAGAGTGCTGCAACGCTGTATGGAACCGTAGGTGTGCCTCGTGCATTGTAGGACCTGCGCTGAGCGATGCAAAGCATAAAGAATGACAAGTTCATCGGTTTTCGTCGAACTCACCTTTTGCCTGTACCCGCCAATCGTTATAAGTGCAGGGTTCTCCTGTGTGTCATTGACGAAATGGTCAAAAGACATGTGATGCATTGGCAGGGAACCAATTGGAGGCTGGTATGTGGCGTTGTGAGATCTCCTACGGTTCACCGAGTGATATCTTCTGGGACGTTGTGGATGAAAATGACCACAGCGGACACTTGCGCGCACGGAACGTCACCGCTAGCGGTGCCAGTACCGCAGATACATCAGCAGCAAAATCAGATAAATCATATTTTCTACGACGCACATGGTGATGTGCGGGACAGGAATGCTATATGTCTAGATTACCAGTAGTATACGAGACAATTCATGAACAAGGGAAGCAAAACAATAATCCAGCAACTGCGGGAATCAAGCGGAAGACGTTGCTGAATTTCAATTCGCCACATGAAGAGTTTCACAAACGTGAGCGTCCCCAGGTCGTCTGTAGACGTATAAAACCATACTTCCTTCGACTCTTGTTCCCCCGTCTGGTTCTACTTCTGGAGCTCAAGGACTAGCCCTGGGGATACATGGCTCTAAATGTACCTAGTCCCCCTGCAGATGACCGCGTGTCCTTTACCGGTGCGCGGGTATTGTAATTTCGTTCGACATGAACACTTCTGGGCGTTTCTGATGAATAGCCAGTCTATGCCTGAATGTCAAAATCGTTGGGATTATTCTTTGTCCTTGCATGTATATAAGGAAACAGGTATCCAGGTCTTGAATAGGGATAAACAGAATCATATTTATCCTGCTACACACATACACTCAAGGCACATCCACGCGTGCCCGGGAGGAAAGCCGAGGTGGAACAAATGCTACGCAGCGTACGGAGACCACGTAGCCAAGCTCTGGCGCCTATTCATGTGCCTCCTGATGGATAGCTGATGGTTGCTGTGCAGCTGTTGAACTATCAGTGAACCCCCCACGCGCTGTGGCCCTTTCGGTTTCCCACATCACCGAAGGCACGACGAAGCAGCATCAGCTGCACCGGCAGACGCCACGACGCGTACTTCTGTTCCACCCACGAGGAAACTGTTCTAGTAGCCCTTGCAGGTAATCAATTCCTGAGGCGCATAACGCTCCACCGTGTTCAGCCGGCAGATGTTAGTCCATCACCCGTGTGCTGGTTCATACGCGATGGCACGTTGGGATTCAGCGACAAGCAGATTTACTGAACAGGAAGATTCGACGCCATATTGACAGCTAGAAAGGCACCAGCAGCAGCCTGTGGATCCTTATCACCCGCTCGTTACGGCACTGAAGCTGTGCAATTTTGCTCTGCGGAAGTGTACCTTGGGGGGCCAACGCAGCGGTGGGCGGCGCGAGCCGCAGCTTCCCCGCACGTGTGTCGCAGTCGTGAAGGTGGAACAGCGATACAGTCGTGGATTCCGCGTGCTGACCATTACATTCGCTACCCATACGCCGGCGTTTTCTTCTGTCACGTAGTATCGCAGTACAGCTGTGAGCGACTATTGTAATACAGGTAAGAGACTGATGTGCAAAGGTTGGCCTGAAGTGGTGCGTTGCTTTTCCTTTGATACGCACGGTTGTCTCTACGCCACTCGTGCCACGAGCTTCTTCAGGCCCACCAGCTAGCCACGTAGACGTGCTGTGTGACCTCCACATTCCCTCGAGTGGGTCATTCGGCAAATGTTGGGCTACTGTTATCATACACGTACGGAGACCACGTAGCCAAGCTCTGGCGCCTATTCATGTGCCTCCTGATGGATAGCTGATGGTTGCTGTGCAGCTGTTGAACTATCAGTGAACCCCCCACGCGCTGTGGCCCTTTCGGTTTCCCACATCACCGAAGGCACGACGAAGCAGCATCAGCTGCACCGGCAGACGCCACGACGCGTACTTCTGTTCCACCCACGAGGAAACTGTTCTAGTAGCCCTTGCAGGTAATCAATTCCTGAGGCGCATAACGCTCCACCGTGTTCAGCCGGCAGATGTTAGTCCATCACCCGTGTGCTGGTTCATACGCGATGGCACGTTGGGATTCAGCGACAAGCAGATTTACTGAACAGGAAGATTCGACGCCATATTGACAGCTAGAAAGGCACCAGCAGCAGCCTGTGGATCCTTATCACCCGCTCGTTACGGCACTGAAGCTGTGCAATTTTGCTCTGCGGAAGTGTACCTTGGGGGGCCAACGCAGCGGTGGGCGGCGCGAGCCGCAGCTTCCCCGCACGTGTGTCGCAGTCGTGAAGGTGGAACAGCGATACAGTCGTGGATTCCGCGTGCTGACCATTACATTCGCTACCCATACGCCGGCGTTTTCTTCTGTCACGTAGTATCGCAGTACAGCTGTGAGCGACTATTGTAATACAGGTAAGAGACTGATGTGCAAAGGTTGGCCTGAAGTGGTGCGTTGCTTTTCCTTTGATACGCACGGTTGTCTCTACGCCACTCGTGCCACGAGCTTCTTCAGGCCCACCAGCTAGCCACGTAGACGTGCTGTGTGACCTCCACATTCCCTCGAGTGGGTCATTCGGCAAATGTTGGGCTACTGTTATCATACAATAGCGGTGTATGCGTGTTCACAGTTTCAGTTGTCGCGATCACCTATGTCAGGCAGATGGTAATGTCTATACTTTCCCGAGCGTCAGCCGCGTTACTAGCGGCAGTGTTCGCTGCCCGCAGAGGAAGATTGGGCGCAGAGCCTGGTAGCGACAAAGCGCAGGAGAGAAGTGGAGGGAAAAATGGAAACATCATATTATCGCCGTTTTCAATACTACTGGTTTTTGCGGCGGTAATGCGAGGCGCCCGTGGACCAACTTTAACAGAAATGGAACGTCTTTTGCCTTCGCACGTGTTGCCGGCGCTTCTTCGTCTCACCACATCCAGCATCCCACCGAGTAGTGGCGAAGAAGGAGAATTCACAGAAGGAGTAGGGGAGGGAACTAGAGCTGCGCTTAACGTCT
>NW_021147116.1:21498-22062 GCF_002837175.3 Physeter macrocephalus
TGGCCGGGATCGCGCTGATGTCATTTATGCCCATGAGAATGGTGGATGTTACCATCGACAGACCTTTCGTGTTTCAGATCTGGTATCACGGCACCGACGAGACCGTTGCACATGAAGGGGGGACAGCA
The DNA here is from genome assembly GCF_002837175.3 of Physeter macrocephalus. NCBI lineage: Eukaryota > Metazoa > Chordata > Mammalia > Artiodactyla > Physeteridae > Physeter > Physeter macrocephalus. Next base: position 21,627 of record NW_021147116.1, read on the forward strand.
AGCGGAAAGGGCGCGGCCGCAACGTATGATCCAATGATGGGGGATTACGTTTTGTTTTCTGGATGCGTCACAGACGCCTTAGCGGCACAGCAGTGAAGAGATGGTAGAATACTGTCCCACCGAGGCCGTTAGTACTTTCAACGACATAGGATAACGTGATTATTTTTTAAAGGGGAGAGGGCAGTGTGCCTGGCGAAGCGCGGCGAGGAAACTGTCAATGGACCTACAGCGTGCGAAGATGTTTACAACATGATAATGAGCAACGAGGGACTGTGAGCGCGGCAGCAACCAGACACGTAGATGCCACTCGTGGGAGTGCTTACTTTCAGTGTGTGTATATACATACGTACATATGTGTGCTGGAAAATGATGATGGTAAACGCTGTAAAATGAGCGGAGACGTGCATACACGTGTCGTCGAAGAATTCAATTTGGG
>NW_021147116.1:22381-24070 GCF_002837175.3 Physeter macrocephalus
AAGTGACGTGAGATACGCCATTACGTAGTTGTATACACACGTCAATGTACTTGCGTGCATGCGTATATATTTTTAAGGCTCACATTTGACTACAGCCTATATGGTAGTAGTGAGCTTGCCTAGATGCGAGGAAGGTACAGGACATCGGCTTTACAAAGTGAAAAGAGGCACACGCTTGCCATTCAAGGCTCTTAATCAAAAGTGTGTATAGTATACTAAGGTGTAAGTGTGCGAGTCCATATACTAATCCGGAAGTACGTGTGCAGACCGTATGTATGTGTACATGCACATCCGACTGCACAGACGCCGCGGAGGGCGGCAGATGTGTTCCTTGGCATTGTCTCATGTGCATACAAGAGTAGTTGTGTAGATTCCAGTGCAGCACCAGCCGTCGACGTTATTACCTGTGCGCGTCGGAGACTATGGGTACACGTTCCCGCATGCGTGCGAGTGAAACTTCGGCAGCCCGTGTATCAACGTACTGCGCAGTTAGCAAACGACTGCGTACGAGCCGCTGCAAAAGAACAACCACATGATGACGTATATGGCCGGACTGTTTTACAGGGGCAAATATATATGGATATATATGTACATATATGTATACGGATACATGTACGACTACATATATATATATATATATATATATATAAGGGGTTTCGTAGTCGTAAGGCGTCTTTCGCCGCTCCAGAAAAGATATACGGAACCGGTAGTTCTCCCTGTATCCCGACGCGTCACGGAGAAAAATGTGTGGTCAATGTCTTGCATTATTGAGTCCTGCATTATATATGTATGCAGACGGCAACTCGAGCCTCAGAGGAACGTGTGTCTACAAGTACTGATAAACAGTGTCAAAGCCTTGTTCAATACGACGGTTTACTGACAACTACTTCCGCGTAGCAAGGCAGCTCGGCAGTAAACGCAGCGCCAAAAACTCGGGGTCCAAGATAGGGGGGTGACGACGATGTCCTACACACTGCAATAAATGCACTAGTTTTTCCGCCACCGACTACTGCGTTGTGTCGGGATTCCTCTTATGTAAGCAGTCAGCAGAAGAAACTTCCTGCCAGTATATTTGTGCCCCAGGAGGCCTCTACCAATATTTACGTACGTATGTATACGTACGCATATCAGTGAAGCTGCACGGGCCGCCGCAGAAACCGCACAGGCGTTGCTGTGTCTTCCCATCTCCTAGTATGAGTGTACATATACATATTTACGAAGGGTGTATACAGTCGGGACTTGTGTGCAAACTACCGTACTACATCGTAGTTGCCGCCTGGTGCTCACTGCACCCGTTGTTCCCTGGTTGTATTGGAGGTCCTGAAGATAGGCTCACTTCGTTAGACAGGTCGCATTTCAGTCCGGACAAAGCCTGCATACCCACACATATATGTTATTTTGAGGGACTTCGGTTGGCACAAAATGGAGCAGTTGTCCCTTGATTCTAATAGAAACACCGTTTTTTTAAGGGTGTGCAGACGGGCTTCCAGCTTCAGCTCGACGGCGCGGCAGGTCACAACATCCACAGAGTGAAATGCGACACATGTAGGTACGTACATGTAAGTTCACGTATCGAAGCAGTTTACATACATAGGGTTATCTATGACGTAGATGTTGGTGGTCGAGGAGACAAGTCTGGGCAGGTTAACGCAGAAAAATGTACACCTGTGTACATGGAGGTCTCTGGAC
>NW_021147117.1:0-24015 GCF_002837175.3 Physeter macrocephalus
GACAGTGTTATCAGAGGCATGGAGGACAGATGCAGCCAAGCGAGTGGTTGGCAGGCTGCCAGGAGTTTCTGAGCCTGAAGGGAAAGTTAAGAGACCAGACCCGGACCTCTAGAGATGGATGTGGCCCTGAAGGCAGCCTTCAGCCTTCAGCCTGGGCGGCAGATGCCAGCACCTGTTGCAGAGACTGGACTGGAGGGGGCATTAGGGAAGCTGTGGCCTCAGGTGGACAGGGAGTGAGGTCAAAGGACAGTGCTAGCTGGAAACTTGGGGAGGGAGGCAGGTTCCCCAGTACCGGGGAGTGATGGGTGAGGAGGGGTGAGCCCAAGACATGGCGGTGGACAGTGGGGCTATCCTTGTCACAAGGAGCCTGGAGCAGGAGCAGGTTTAGGGAAAGACAAGACCCACCATGGCCCCAGGACGGTAAGGAGGCTGCAGATGTCCAGCTGAGGGCCTTTCTGGGGGAGTCATGCACTTCTGGAGGTGATACACCGAGTCAGAACAGGTGTGGGGAAAAGGAGGGTGGGCTGAGTGCAGAGCACAATGGTGTTCTGGGGCACCCAAAGGGGAGACAGGGGAGGAGTCATCTCAAAGGCCCAATGGGGCCAGGGGTAAGGGAGGCCTTTCCTCAGGGTGGCAGAAGCCAGCCTGCAGTGACTGAGGTGTGAAAGGAGGTGAGGACAGGAAGACAGGCTTCAGAGGCCCAACCTCTTGGAGGACAGATGGGATGACAGTGTGAGGGGAGAGACTGCAGGAGGACACCTCCAGGGTAGGAGAGAGGAGCTGGCGGGTGGGGAGCATGAGGATGAGAGAGGGGAGGAGGTCAGGAGCAAGGGGGGGCCACTGGCCAGGACTCAGGGGAGAGGACATGCCCCAGTCTTCTCTAAGCTGGAGGGACCATCATCTCAAAATCCACCTGGATCAAGTCTGTGGTTCCCCCACAGTAACGTTCACAAGGAGAGGAGTGACAAGGTGGGGGAGGCCTCAGAAGTGGGGTGTCCTGCCAGGGATGTGTTTCCTTCCTAGCAAATCCTCCATTCCCTGAGGGTATGAGCTTTATCTGCTCCTTCATGTCTGTATTCCTGCACCGAGAACAGGGCTGGCCTGGCGCTCAGTAGGTGCTAAGTAAATACAAGTTGAGGGAATTGGAGTAAAGAGAAATCAGAAGCAGAGAGACTGGTTAAAGGGCTGATATAGGGACTTCCCTGGTGGCACAGTGGTTAAGAATCCGCCTGCCAATGCAGGGGACACAGGTTCAGTCCCTGGTCCAGGAAGATCCCACATGCCACGGAGCAACTAAGCCCGTGCACCACAACAACTGAGTCTGCGGTCTAGAGCCCGTGAGCTACAACTACTGAAGCCCGCACGCCTAGAGCCCATGCTCCGCAACAAGAGAAGCCACCCCAGTGAGAAGCCCACGCACCGCAGCGAAGAGTAGCCCCCATTCACCGCAACTAGAGAAAGCCCAGGCACAGAAATGAAGACCCAACGCAGCCAAAAATAAATAAATAAATTTATTTTTTTTTAAATAGTAAAAAAAAAGAGTAGCCCCCGTTCACTGCAACTAGAGAAAGCCCAGGTGCAGCAACAAAGACCCAACACAGCCAAAAATAAAGAAGTTAATTAATTAATTAATTTTTTAAAAAGTGGAGCACTGTTGTTTAAAATAAATAAATTTATTTTTAAAAATAAAAGGGCTGGTGTAGATAATGGAAGATTTGAAGTCTCAACGGAAAGCATCTTAAAGGAAAGGACCAATGCATTTGCCTGCACAACAGTTTGATCACAGCCATCCTAAACAAACAACAATTGAGGAAACTCGCAGCGAAATTGGCAGCAAGTGGCAAATAGTATATAAAAAATCCATACAGAGAACTCCCTGGCGGTCCAGTGATTAAGACTTGGCGCTTTCACTGCCAGGGCCAGGGTTCAGTCCCTGGTCGGGGAACTAAGATCCCACAAGCTGCGTGGCACTACCAAGAAAAAAAAAAGGGGTTTTTCATACAAAACAATAAGAAACGATATTGATTCCATTAATTAAATGGGAATGAACATAAACAGTTAACACTCAAAAAAGGATAGGGGCTTCCCTGGTGGCACAGTGGTTGAGAGTCCACCTGCCGATGCAGGGGACATGGGTTCGTGCCCCGGTCCGGGAAGATCCCACATGCCGCGGAGCGGCTGGACCCGTGAGCCATCGCCGCTGAGCCTGCGTGTCCGCTCCGCAACGGGAGAGGCAACAACAGTTAGAGGCCCGCGTACTGCAAAAAAAAAAAAAAAAAAAAAAGGACGAAAAGAGGGACTTCCCTGGTGGTCCAGTGGTTAAGATTCGACGCTTCCAATTCGGGGGTCACGGGCTCAGTTCCTGGTTGGGGAACTAAGATCCCACATGCTGTGCGGCACTGCCAAAAAAAAAAAAAAAAAAGGGACAAATACATAACTTAATACCTGAGAGAATCATCAGTATCAGTGAAAGTAAAAAAATACAAATGACAACATATATCAATGAATGTATTTGCAACATAACCTACAAAAGATTATTATTCAAAATGTATAAGGGATTTTTTTAAAATAAAGAACTTTTAAAAATCAATGATTAGAAAGTCAACCAACCAGAAAAATGGTAAAGGATCTTTACTGCAAACTCACAGAAGAGGAAGTCTCAGAGGGTGTAAACAAAGGAAGTAGAGTTCAATCACATTAATACTCAGGAAATGCAAATGCTACACCACATTTTCCTACACTGTTAAAGAAAATATTATTCTGACATTTGTTAAAACAGTAAGAAAGACTATTCAGGAAGACTATTGCAATCAGGGGTTGTCAACAGGGGAGAGCTCAGGCTCAACGCTGGATACAGCAAAGATAGCTGGGGATGTAAAGCAAAGGAGCAGGCTGAGGGGGTTGTTGGATGTAAGTTACTAACATGAGGGACTTCCCTGGCGGTCCAGTGGTTAAGACCCCACACTTCCACTGCAGGGGGCACAGGTTCGATCCATTGTCGGGGAACTAAAATCCCGCATGCCATGCGGTGGGGTCCCCCCCAAAAATTATTAACTTGAGACATCAAGGGTGGGGGATTCTTACTACACTGGCCCAATGGGGTTATTCAGAGTGGGGGATGAGGAACTTGATCAGATTTCAGGGGTGGGGGGGATTCTCCCTGAACTGATTGGGCAGAATGGTTTGCCGAGGCTGGGCTAGGCAGGCCAAGAACGGGACAGGTGCCACAGTGGAGGCCTAGTTAAGAGCACTCAAAGGAGCTGACTAACGTTTGTTCAAGGAGAGTCTTTGTCAACATCAACATGGCAAAATATAAAGTAGGGGGAGATGAAGCAGCAGTTGGTGAGGGTGGGAAAGTACATACGTTGCTGATGGAAATGTAAGTTGGAACAGCCAATTTGGAGCTTAGTAGTGGTTTAAAAACATGCCTGCAAAATCTTTGACTCTCCTCCCTCCAAAAGGTAAAACCCAATCTTCCTTCCTCCCCTTGAATGTGGCCTGGACTTAGTGACTGGTTCTAAGGGACAGAATGAGACAGAAGGAAACGTGTGTGACTATAAAAGGCATAGCACCTTGTGTCTTGCTCTGTCTGCGGGCCATGAGCCACCATGTCATGAAGACACTCAAGCAGCCCTGAGGAGAGGCCTGCATGGACCCGAGACCTCTGTCAAAATCAGCACCACCTTGACAGCTAGGAGCAAGCTGCCTTGGGAGCAGATCCTCCACCCCAGCCAGGCCGTCAGAGGACTGTGGTCCTTGGAAGGAGTCCAACATCTGCCTGGAGCCTCAAGAGAGACTGAGCCAGCACCCGGCTCAACCTCTCCTGAATTCCCCACAGAAAGGGTGGAAGATAATGAATGTTTATTATTGTTGTTTTAAGCTACTTGGCTGTGGTGTAATTTCTTATGCAGCAGCACTAGATAACTGATACCTAGAACAATTGGTAGTAGCTATTAACATTTAAATAAATGTACAGTGGCTCTCTGCAAGCCAACAATGCCACTTCTGGGTATCTACGTTGGAGAAATACCCCAGATGGAAGTGAGACAGCGTAGTGGAGGATATTCACTGTGGCATATTTTCAATTGTGAAAAAGCAGAACCAAAGTGGATGTGAGACAGGAGGGAAGGGGGCAGGGCACAACCTTTAAAAGAATGACACAGCCATAGAGGATATAAACTGGTTAGAACCAACTAGGTCCAAAACGGTGGAAAGTGTGTCTTCCAGTGAATCTTGAGCCCCATTATATGCTCAATATAATACATTAGCTAACTGACACAGCCACCAGAGCCAGGACAGTTCCCAGGCCAACCATAAAAGGCCCAAAAGTGGGCAGTGGTCTAATTCCTGGAAAACCCCACCCCTTCCCCAAAAGAATTGAAATAACCCTCCTGCTTAGCCTTTGAAATTACCCAGCCCTAAAAACTAACCACTCCTACAGCCCGGAGCCACTCTCACTTTCTGAGGGGACGCATTCTGTCTATGGAATGTATACCTCTCTAAATAAACTCGCTTTCACTTTACTGTGGCTCACTCCTGAATTCTTTCCTGCACGAAGCCAAGGACCCTGACTTGGCGTCCAGTCCCAGGGACTCGCCCGATTCCTGGGACATGACCATCCTCTCACACCCCCTTCTCCTGCAACATCTGTCCATAAATAAACGAGGCTGCATCGGTTCTGTGGGATGACCTGCAGCAGGTAATCTAAGGGCTGTGATGTAGCAGTGACTTTTTTTGGCCATGCAGCGCAGCTTGTGAGATCTTAGTTCCCTGACCAGGGACCAGGGATGGAACCCTTGCCCCCTGCAGTGGAAGAATGGAGCCTTAACCATTGGACCACCAAGGAAGTCCGCCCCCCCTTCCCCCCCAGCCTTTTTTTTGGAAGCTCAGGTTCTTTATGTCTTATCACAGAAAGAATTCAGTGAAAGACAAAAAGTGATAGGTAAGAAGTGGATTTATTTAGAGCGATACACACTCCACAGACAGAGTGTAGGCCATCTCAGAAGGTGAGAGGCCCTGAAATATGGGGTGGTTAGTTTTATTTTTTAATAAATTTATTTATTTTATTTTTTTATTTTTGTCTGTGTTGGGTCTTCGCTGCTGTGCACAGGCTTTCTCTAGTTGCGGTGAGTGGGGGTTACTCATCGTTGCAGTGCGCGGGCTTCTCATTGTGGTGGCTTCTCATTGTGGAGCACGCGCACCGGCTCTAGGCGCGGGCTTCAGTAGTTGCGGCACGTGGGCTCAGTGGTTGTGGCTCACAGGCTTAGTTGCTCCATGGCATATGGGATCTTCCTGGACCAGGGCTTGAACCTGTGTCCCCTGCGTTGGCAGGTGGATTCTCAACCACTGTGCCACCAGGGAAGCCCCCGGGTGGTTAGTTTTTATGGGCTGGGTAATTTCATAGACTAAGGAGTGGAAGGATTTTACCAGCTATCTTGAAGAAGGGGCGGAGATTTCCAGGAAGTGGGCCACAGCCCACTTTGTGGCGTTTGATGGTCCGCCTCAGAACTGTCAAGGTGCCTGTGGGTGTGTCATTTAGATGCTAATGTATTACAATCAGAGTGTAATGCGGCTCAAGGTCTACTGGAAGTCAAATCTTCCACCATCTTGGGACTCATAGGTTCTAACCAGTTTTTGTCCTGTCCTCAGTGGCTATGTCATTCTTTTAAAGGTTGTGCCCTGCCCCCTTACCTCCTATTTCAGATTGGCATATGATCTTTTTTCTTTTTTTTAATTTATTTATTTTATTTGTTTATTTTTGGCTGCTTTGGGTCTTCGTTGCTGCGTGTGGGCTTTCTCTAGTTGCGGTGAGCGGGGGCTACTCTTTGTTGCGGTGCGCGGGCTTCTCAGGCTCCAGGCGCCCGGACTTCAGCAGTTGTGGCTCGTGGGCTGTAGAGCGCAGGCTCAGTAGCTGTGGCGCATAGGCTTAGTTGCTCCATGGCATGTGGGATCTTCCTGGACCAGGGTTCGAACCCATGTACCCTGCATTGACAGGTGGATTCTTAACAACTGTGCCACCAGGGAAGCCCTTGGCATATGATCTTGCTGTTAAAATTGTGTGTATTTTACACTCATTACAGTTGTCTGTATATAGATTTGCCCATGATGTAGTTCTATACTCTAAATTATACTTAAAATTCTGGTTAATAAAGAGTTGTTAATACTTGAGACAATGCTTCTGCTATGATGTAAGTTTAAATACAGGATCCAGATGGCATCCAGCTCATGACTTGTTTTATTGTTTAAACTAATGGTGGGGGAGGGGGGAAATTTACCTAAATATGAACATTGGCTGCCTCAGTGATGGGATTTATAATGTTTGGTCCTTTCTAAAGTTTCTACTGTGTTTTGCTTTTAGAAGCAATAACTGCCCCCCAACACCACACTCATAAATGATTGCAGGGTCCAGGCCAAACACAGAAGAGGGGTTACATCTAGCAGGTGCTGGGATGGAAGTGAAACAGGAGGGAAGTGGGCAGGGCATAACCTTTAAAAAAAAAAGACATAGCCATTGAGGACAGGACAAAAACTGGTTAGAACCGACGAGGTCTAAGATGGTGGAAGATTCACTTCCAGTGGAACTTGAGCCTCATTATACGCTCATTGTAATACATTAGCATCTAAATGACACACCCACAGGCGCCATGACAGTTCTGATGCCCACCATAAAAGGTCATAAAGTGGGTGGTGGCCCATTTCCTGAAAATCTCCGTCCCTTCTCCAAAATAGTTGGAATAAACCTCCCACTCATTAGCCTATGAAATTACCCAGCCTATAAAAACTAACCACCCCATATTTCGGGGCCTCTCACCTTCTGAGATGGCCCACCTTCTATCTGTGGAATGTGCATCTCTCTAAATAAATCCACTTCTTACGTATCACTTTGTCTCTCACTGAATTCTTTCTACGGTGAGACATCAAGAACCTGAGCTTCATTAAGTCCTGAGACCAAGTGTGCCAGTGGAACTTGAGCCTCATTATACGCTCATTGTAATACATTAGCATCTAAATGACACACCCACAGGCGCCATGACACTTCCGAGGCTGACCATAAAGAGCCAACTTCCTGGAAACCTCCGCCCCTTCTTCAAGATAGTTGGAATAATCCTCCTACTTATTAGCCTATGAAATTACCCAGCCCATAAAAGCTAACCACCGCATATTTGGGGGCTGCCCTCACCTTTTGAGATGGACCACATTCTGCCTATGGAATGTGTACCTCTCTAAATAAATCCACTTCTCACCTATCACTTTGCCTCTTGCTGAATTCCTTCTGCGCTGAGACATAAAGAACCTGAGCTTTGTTAAATCCTGAGACCAGGTGTGCGATATCAATTAAAAGACAGTGGGTTTGAGTCCCAATCTGAGTTTTGGCTGGGTTCAAATCCCATCTGAGGTGTGCGGTTTCAAGAGGGGCAGGTCAACACCTTCCAGGGACTGAGCACCAAAGTGAGGAGGGGTATCAGAGGGGTCCCTATGTGAGGCTGGAAGGAGAGAGCCAGAGCCTCTGAGAGGGTGTGCAAGGCTCTCCAGGGGGAATATTGCTCCACCTGCGAAGCTGCCAGCTCCTTCCTCCTGCAGGGCCCAGGATGGTGTCCACCAAATGTGTGGCCAGTGACAGGGTCCAGCTATGGCAAGGTAGCCTCAGGAACCAGCAGAACAGAAATTTAGCCCAGCCAGGAGCCTGCCCCAAGTGGTGTGGGATACAGTCACACCTCTGGCCAGCTTCAGCTTCCTCCATCATTTCCTCCCCAGGGTCTAAACCATGCAGGTCTATTTCAGGATCGAAAGTCCTGTGGCCTCCCTCTCTCCCCAAGGCCAAGAGGTCTGTAGCTGTCTCTACCTCTCTTTCCCTAGTCACCATCCAAACTCTAACCAAGGTATCACCACCTCTGGGCCCCAGAGGAAGGGATAAGTAGAAATAGAGGACTGGAACAAACACCAAAGGGGGTAGCACTTAAGTTTATCCCGATGACAAATTCTTGACAACATTCTGGACCTGTTTGTCTCAGAGCCCAACAGTAAGGACAAGAAAGAATCACTGGATTGGAGACATACAATATCCATAGCCAATATTTAATTCATGAATCACTCAGTTTATTGCACACAATTAGCACACGACACAGGTTAGTTGAAGTAGGGAAAACAGGGTCACAAACCACTCTGAGGAGAAGTAAGGAAGGAGGTGTCTCTGCACAAGCAGGGTCTCCAGTCCAGCAATGGGTCTCTGGATAAGCAGAGTGGGAAGTAGCTCTCTGGCAGCCTCCATCTGGAATACTCTGAGTTACTCAGCTTGGTGGTCTCTTTTTAAGGAGCAAAGGTTATGCCCCGGGGAGGGGAACTCACCTTTATCAGTTGCTCCTTCTATTCCAGTGACATATGTTGCCCAACAGCTTTCTTATCTAAAGTAACACTCTCAGTTTATCACAGACACTCCCAGTTCTTTAGTGATGTTTCAAAACAACTAATATGGAAATTCACATTGGCCACTGTGACTCCATTTTGAACTACTAAACTTAGCTTAACATACCTTAAATCCTATAGGTTTCATACACGATGAGTAGGAATCATAACATAAAAGAAATCACATCCTAACAGGGCCTCTGTCTGTCAGTCTGTCTGTGAATCTATGTGCTGTGCTCTCTCCACTTTCCTAGAACCAGAGTGCAGGGACTTCCCTGGTGGCGCAGTGGATAAGGCTCCGTGCTCCCAATGCAGGGGGCCCGGATTCGATCCCTGGTCAGGGAACTAGGTCCCACATGCATGCTGCAACTAGGAGTTCACATGCTACAACTGAAGAGCCCTGGAGCCGCAACAAAGGAGCCTGCCTGCCACAACTAAGACCCTGCACAAACAAAAAAAAAAAAAAAGAAAAAGAACCAGCGTGCAGAATAGGGAGAGATGTCCTGGGGTCCCCGTTAACAAGCTCACTTGAGTTGGATGTGATGTCCATCCTCTTCTTCCAAAAGCCCCAAGGGTCTAAGGATTTGACAGTGAGGACTGGCTTTGCCAATGGAGTTATAAGACCAAAGTTTTCCATAAATTGGTAAATGGAATCTGCAGGGCTGAGGATTTAAATAACAAAACGCATCTGAAGTCTAAATACAATATAGGACACACCGCAGTTGCACCTTCCCAGTGATTCACAGAGAAACATTTATAGGTCAACTTAAAAATGTTCATGAAAGTGGTGATGGTTGCACAACTTTATGAATATGTGAATATAGCAAAAAACACTGAACTGTACATTTTAAAAGGGTGAATTATATGGTATGTGCATTAGATCTCAGTTTTATTAAATGTGTAAGAGGGATAGAGACAGGGTGATGAACCATTCTGGTCAGGCTGGGGGTCGTCAAGACATGAACTTTCGGAGCTAAAACCAGGAGAGTCCTGGGCAAACCAGGACAAGTTGATCACCCTAGGGACAGATTTTTTTTTTTTTTTTTTTTTTTTGGTGGCCACGTGGCTTGTGGGATCCTAGTTCCCCGACCAGGGATCGAACCCGGGCCCTGGCAGTGAAAGCATGTAGTCCCAACCACTGGACAGCCAGGGAATTCCTAGGACAGAATTTTTAAAAATTATTTTAGAAAGAATGAGAGCAAAAAAGTTTGAAGCTGTGAACAGCTCTCCTATCAACGCAAAACCTGAAACCTGAGGGCAAGAGGGGCCCCGTTGGGGTACCTGCTCACTCCCTCCTCTCCCAATCCCTCCCCGCCACCCCCTACTCCTGCCTGGGGCTCAGAGACACGGGGTGGGCACAGCCCCTCCTGAGCCAGGCACTTATTAGGCGTCAGTAGGTGCCAGTTCACTTTCTGTGAGGCCCATCTTGGTGATTGTCTACTTAGCACTTGGGGACCTAAGTTGGGCTTAGGATTTTCGTCACCTGCCTTCCCTCCGCAGGGCCACAGACAAGGCCGCATAGGTTCAGTCTGGCAGAAATTTTATCCTCCTAAAATATCCTCAGGCTTCACCCCCTGTCCATTCCCGCCTGCCTCCAACTCCCCTGCCTCCTCCACTCAGCAAGTTTGTGCGCTGTCGGCGAGCATCTGGAAGGTGTTCTCCTGTTGGGCCAAACAGGAAAGCCTGCGTCTAAAAATTAACAGTGTGGTTTGGGTTCCTCACATCTCCAACCCCTGCAAAATATAGCCATTGGTGGGATATGAGATTCCAAAAGTCTAACAGAGAGAAGCATCGTCTGGTCCCTCTTGGGATGCGGCGCTGGAAGGCAGCCTCCAGGAAGTAGGGCCCGGATCGTGCGGGCACAGCAGGGGCACAGCAGGTGGCTGATAAATCTGATAATCTCTCCACGGCATCCGCTCAGGTAGCGGGCGGCCGCGCGCGGCCTCCCCGAGGGGTGCGGATCCCCTGGACTTGCAGGGCCGGCCCACAGTAGGGCCGCAGGCTAGGCACTCGATGAGGTGCAGCTGCCGTCAGCCTCGGGCGGCTGGGAGCGCGGCGGGGGTGGGGCTCCCGGGCGCCCGCGGACTCCATTTCCCACAGGGCCCCGCTCGCGCCCCAGTTCCCACAATCCCCGCTCCGCTTCCGGCGCGGCCGAGACGCAGCCGACGGCTTCCGGGTTTGGGCCTGGCGCTGCGGTTGAGGCGGCGGCTGCCGAGCGAGGCGCGGGCGGTGGGAGCGGGGCACCGGCATGGACGTTTCGGGGCAGGAGACCGACTGGCGGAGCGCCGCCTTCCGGCAGAAGCTGGTCAGCCAAATGTGAGTAGGGGCCGGGGCGGCGGCGCGACCCCCGGCCTTCCCCTCAGCCTTCCCCTCCTCATCCTTCCTCTCAGCCCTCCTCGCGGAGGGGGAGGCGCGGCCGGACCGGGGGGTTCCGGGCGCCAGATCGCGGGGTACCGGGGCGCGGCCCTCCCCTCTGTCCCCTCCGCTCTCGGCCGCCGCGGTCTTGGGTTAGCGTTCCTGGGCCGAACTCTGCCAGCCGGCGAGCCCCGGCTTCTGAGTCATCGTCCTGAGCTTTCTCATTTGTCATTTGTGTGCTTGGGAGGCAACCTTTCCCCAGCTCTGCGCCCCACTGCGGACGGAGGAGGCCGGGGCCGCCAGTGGCGGCTTCTGCAGGTCTGGGCGCTTTGCGATTCCTCCTCGGAGAAAGCGCCTCGGGGCGAGGGCGGAGGGGGTGGACGGAAGGGGCGGTGGGGGCGAGAATCTACGGGTGACCCCCTCCCCCCCGTGGACTTCGCCGGAGGGTGGCAGGAAGAGGCTGTCAGGAAGCGACCTTCGGTCGGGAGTGGGAGTGAAGAGCTGGGGTTGGTGCCTCCTCTTCAGTCTCAGCTGCTGAGACCGTTGATGCAGGGACTGCCGGGCGCCCTGGGCTTCGCGCGCGGAGCTTCCGCTCCTCCGCACCGGCTGCTTGTTGGTTTACTGTCTTCTACCGGGCTTGCCGGACCGGCGGGCTGTGCTGGCGGGGATCAGCCCCTGACCTTGGGGGAAGCGCCGCCGCCAAGGCGCAGTTACAGGGCAGGCTTTTTCCTCCTGGAATTGACAGTTTGCTTGAGCAGTTGGGGAGTAGGCGGCGAATAAACTGAGTCCCAGAATGATAAGTAGGAGTGTGAAGGGCCATCACTGCAAGCTGAGGAGTGGGGAGCGTGAGTGCCTACCGCGTGGAGGACCTCGTGCTAGGCTGAGTTCTGGGGTTTGAGGAGATGATCGTGCAAGGAGGGCCAGCGGGGGCTGACCCGTTAGCGGTGGGAGTGCTGTGCTGGGGAGATGAGTCTCTGTTTGGCATGGGGCCTGCTTTGAGGTGGTGAGATGCCAGAGCTGGGAAGATTCCTTGAGTCCCCGGAGATGGATCAAGAACAGAGGAGAGAGGCCAGTGAGGCCCATTATGAGAGTTTTGAGCTGTTGGGGTCTGGGGACCTGTCGTTTTTCCTGCCTGTATTCCCCCTGCTAGAGCACTGTGTGTCACATCGCTCCATAAAATGGTTGTGGAATGACCTAGTCAGGCAAGAAATTCTAAAGGCCTGCATTAGGCAGTGGTAGAAACTGAAAGAAGATGATTCCAGAGAAAGCACAGAGCGAGCGCAGATGGTCCTTGATGACTAACTGGATGGAGGGGGTGGGGTGCAGCAGTGTGCAAGGAAGGAAGTGGGGCGGAAAGCAGAGAAGCTCTCAGTCCAGTGCAGGCAGTGGGGACTGGAGAGCTAGGCTCCGGGCCCTGCGGTGGAATCCTCTGGGGACAATTGTGCTGATACTGCAGAATCAGTGAATGTTGGAGTTACCTACCAATCCATGAAATCTTGAGGATTGACCTACTTAAGGGCTCTTGTAAGAAAGGCCCCCAGGGCAGAGAGTCCTCTTTGAGGGAGCCCGGAATTTAAGGACGGGAAGAATGAGTTGCCACCAAAGGAAATGGGGCAGGTGGGGGAGTGTCAGAGGGCTGGGGGGGCCATTGAAGAGGACCGACTGAGTACTTCTTGATTCAGCCACCTTCTGCTTCTAGAGAAACTGGGTTGTTTTTTTTTTTGCCAGATTGCTGCTATTACTCTTCTGTTGCAGCCAACAAACTGTGTTGCTTAAAAACAACACAGGTGTATTATCTGACAGGTTCTGTAGATCAGAGGTCTAAGTGGGCTCAGCTGAATCTTCTCCTCAGGCTCTTACAGGGCCGAAATCAAGATATTGGCAGGTGCATTTCTTCCTGGAGGCTCTGGGGTAGAATTTGCTTTCAAGCTCATTCAGGTTGTTGACTAAATTCAGTTCCATGGAGTTGGAAGACTGAGGCGAAATCGTTCCTAACTGGCTGTTAGCCTTTCCGAGGTCAGTCTTTGTTCCCAGGGGCTGCCTCCGTTCTCTGTCACAATTTCTATGTAGCCCCCTCCAGCAAGGGTGGACTCTTCTGCCCCATTTCTCTGCCATCAACCAGAGAAAATAATTCTCTACTAAAGGCTCAGATTAGATTGAGCCCACCTGGATAATCCAGGATGATGTCCCTACTTTCAAGTCTATAACCTTGATTACATCTGGAAAGGCCCTTCTGCATTTACTGTTGGCGTGTTCCCGGGGTTAAGGCCTGGGCACTCTAGGGAGCCCTTCCGCCTGCCACCACTGGGATGAGCAGTTTCAGAGGCTTTCTGCCTGACATCATGTGGGTGTTCTCAGTTCTCAGATTTGTCTGTTTTCTCTCCAGGTTTCACTTTGAAAGCCGTGATTCTTGGTGCCTTGATTTATTGTGTTCACAGCATTAAAAAAGAAGGTCAGGATACCTGACATGTTGTTAATTCTGACTTTCTCCAGTGTTTATGCTGTTGTTTAAAGTTGGCCGACTTGGGAAATTTTTTTTTTTTTTGGCCGCACCACACTGCATGCGGGGGATCTTAGTTCCCAGACCAGGGGTCAAACCCATGCCCCCCTGCATTGGAAGCACGCAGTCTTAACCACTGGACTGCCAGGGACGTCCCTTGGGAAATGTTTTGAACCGAGGTAATTTACAGTTGAATGAGGGAAGCCAAGCTAAGACCTGGGAAGTTTCAGTGGGAGGGGAAGCATCTGAGAGCCGGCTCCCTGTCCTCACCTGGCTCTTGAGTAGCTCCCGAGAGAATAGGCTGAATAAACGGCTCCTGGCTTCCACTGAGGAAAAGCAGTTTGGAGTTGGGGCTGGTTAGGAGGGCCCTTGAAGGGACTCTAGTGCAGCCTCTTCTTAGCCCTGCTCTGCCTCTGCCTCCTCCGGGCCTCCCCAGACTTCTGCCTCCACTCGCTCACCACTGCCCTGCTGACAACCCATCAGTGACTGTCCTCAGAGTCAGAACAGAGCTCCAGATGTCCCCCCCCACCACCACCCCAGCCTGGCCTAGCCACCTCCTCTCATACCGCCACCCTGTTCCACCCTCTCTGGTCTTTCAGCTTCTTGAGCATTCCAAATTCTTTCTTTGTTCTCTCCCTTTAAACAATTTGTTATCGAGTATTTAAGATATTCCACAATGGGTAGACTTCCCCTCACTGTATTCATGACTAGTTCCTTTTCCTCGTTGACATGTCTGCTTAAATATCAAATACTCAAGATCTTTTTCTGCCCACCCTGCCTAAAGTGGGTCACCCCCTGATATCTTGTATCTCAGCCCCTTTGAGTTTCCCGTAAGACTCCAGTCCTATGAAGCATGGCACCTGGCGTATAAACCACTTGCTAAAGAGTGCAAGAGTAGGTATTTTCCTGGGGGTTGTGTGTGCCACCTTCTCAACCACAGTGGCCTTCATTACCTGTGTCAGCATCCATCGTGAAGCTTGGGAACACCCACTTTTTTCACGTGTGAGCTGAGTGACCTGGCATACGTCACCTTTCTGGGTCATCTCCCTTATCCATGCGAAGGTAGGAGTCCAGTCTGTCTCACAGGGGTGGTGAGAGGGAAAAGGAAGAGACCTCCACTCGTGCTCTAGCAGAGGGCTCGGGACTCAGTGATGCGTCCCCTGACACCCCCTCCCCAGGCCCTGGCAGGAGAAGGAGCCTTGGGGAGTGAAGGTGGAACCTCTGAGTCTGGTTAGGGGATTGATGACGCGGGAGCCTCTGGGGAGGGTAGTTGTGAAACTCTTGGTGGGTTCAGATGGGCTTTTTGTGGAACATCCACTTTCCCTGCAGGACCACAGGAGCAGCCCCCCTTAGAGCCCCCGAGCTGGTCATTGTGGGCCTTGGGCCTGCCTCCTGGGGTGTTGGGTTAGTGTCGAGCATGCGTGTCTGGTCTGTCAGCTCCCGGAGAACAAGCGTGTGTGAGAAATAAGCAGCGCCTCGCATGCCATGGGGTTGGTGAACGGTGAATACATGAGAGGACCACCTTGATCATCTCTTCCCATCTTAGTCTTGAGACTTTTGTACCTCCCACCCCTCAGTACAGAAGATTGCATCTTTAGGCGTGGAGTAAATAAATGTCTGCTGGGCTGAACAGATCGCAAGGGGAGGACACCCTGGGGGAGGGCAGCCCTGATCAGGGTTCCAGTCAGGGGCCACGAGGGGCTGAGGGAGTGTGGAGCAGAGTGAGGGCAGACCGGTCAGCTGCCTCTTCTGCCAAGGCTCCCTAGGGAGGTGTGAGCTCCAGGTCGGGAACCTAGGAGGTGTGGAGATTTCAGCCTAGACCAGAAGGAGAAAGTCGAGTGCTATTTAGCCAGAAACAAAATAAAACAAAGCAAAAAAGCAGAAGAGAACAGACAACCAAACAGCACCTTCCAAGGGTCTGGAGAGGTCTTCAGAAGGATGGGGAGTGTCCTGAAACTTGCATGTCCGGATCCTGCCTGTGGCTTGTGGTCCCTCCCACGGGCAGAAGCCACTGAGTCTTGGCCGACCCTTTTCTGTGGCTTATCCCACCCAGGCCTCCCAGCAGCCCTGTGCCTCCCTGGTGTGACTCTGGCCCTTGTTCTCCAGCGGGGAAGCTGCTGAGCCCCCTGCTTTCTTCATAGCCCAGTTGTCATCCACGTGACTGGGCTGATGTCTGTGTACAGCCCACCTCCAGAATGTCTGTGCCCCGAGGCCAGGGGCCCTGTCTGGTCACAACAAGTCCCAGCGAAGAAACTAGAAAGTGATTGGTGAGACACTGACTTCAGAGTCCTGACCCTTGCCTCTACTGCCCCAGGCCAGGAGTGACAGTGACATGAGAGGATGGGAGCCCTCCGTCATCCAGGGTTTTCTCAACAGCAGTGACAACAGCAGCTGAAATGTGGGGGTGTGTTGTGCACCCTGCTGCAGGAGTTGTCGTGTTGGCTCACCCACCGCCTCTGTGCTGGCCCTGAGAGTCGGCGGGCGCACTTGTTACTCCCGTGTAGGGTGAGGAAACTGAGGCATGGATGCGTGTCACAGAGGAGTGCTTGCTGAACCGTAGCAGGACTGGAGAGGCAAACCACTTTTTCACCTGAAAGAGTGGTCATGACTCTTTTGGGGAAGTGGGGAGACGGCCCTGGAAGTTAACCCAAGCCATGTGCACTGAGAGAGCCCATTGGAGGAGCTGCTGCCGGTAGGCATCCTGTTGGCAGTTTTAGCAACTCCCCATGTGTCACTGGGCCCCAAAGGATGGCAGGCCTCTCTGCTGCAGTTGGCACAACACTGCTGGCACAGCACCGCAAGCCCTGGCTGATCTTTGGCCTCTGCACAGGCTGCAGTCAGTCCCCAGCCACACCAGCATCCTTTCATAGGTGACCCTACCCCCCTACCAGCTGCATCCCTTACGTCCATTCCTGGTCAGAAGTCTTCCAGCTGTTACTGCCATTCCTGACCTGGTGGCTATGGCTGGTCCAGGACCCATGGTGGGCATTCTGGGGTGGGAAGGACCGTGACCACGTGATTATCTTCTTGCCCTGGTCATGAAGGGCAAGGGGTACCTGCCCCTGAAAAGCATTCCTCAGGGCAGTGATATTGGTTACGTACCTAGAGGGTCGATTTTTAAAGGAATTCTGCTGGATTTTTAAAAATTCAATACGGATCATAGGACCGAGTAGTTTAAAGACCCCATGCCTGTGTGTTCACCACTCAGCTTCAAGTTGTCAACTCTTGCTTCATGGACTCCACCCTCTTTCTCCAGTCACTTTGATGCCCAGAATGTGTGCATGGCAGCCTATGGATTCAGCTCTGAGCCGGGATCCCTCCTTCAGGGTCTGTGCCTGCCTGCTGCCCCCACCGTGCCAGGCTGCCCCAGATCCTCACCGTTCTTGACCTGGTCGCCCTGCCTCCTGCTTGTTCCCCTGCCTGAGAGACCTGTCCTTCCCGTGGCTGAGCGTTTGCAGTCCTGTCCCACTCGCCCTCCCAGGACACCCAGCCACCCACCATGCCCCTCTCTTTACCCATGCTCTGTTACCGGTTTGCATCTGAATTGTTTGAACACTTGTTTCCCTCAGTCTGAACCCCTCATGGCAGGGACACTACGAGAGTTTCTGAATCAGAGTTGATTCCTGCCTCTCCAAGAGTGACGGTGGGCCAACCTGATGGGCCCTCACCTCAGAGTTGGAGAAAGTCATAGCACCGCACATGCAGGGATGCTGGCAAACTGGCATCCTCAGGAGCCGTGGAACATGGGGTACAGGCTGAGTTCGTTAAATAGACATCTTTGGCTGGTTATCTGAGTGATTTTAATTTTCTTTGTAATTTTTAGTATATATATGTATGTGTGTCGCTTGTTAACAGTAAACATGTATTTCTTTCATAATCAGAAATCTTTTGAAGGAGAGGTAGACCCTCTCTACAGATGAGGAGGAGGTGAGCCGTGGTCACAGGCAGCTGCCATAAGGTGGAAAGTCACCATGTGCTTTGTGTCACGGTGGGTGTCCTCCGTCACCTGGGCCAGGTGCCAGCACAGCCGTTCTTTCCACCCCTGCTAAGAAGCATTCTGCTTTCCATCTGAAATTACCTTTCCAGCTGACCCTCCCTCTGTGCTGGTGGGAGAGCCCCAGCCAGACACTCCTGCTGCACGTCAGGCCCTCTGGCTGCAGTCACGGCTGGCTTGCCCTCTGTCGTTCTTTCTCTGCCCTGTCGGAGGTCTGGTCTTGGCCTCATTCCCGCCTCATGACCCCTGATGGCTCAGCCCACAGTGGTCCCTAATTCCTTTTGAGTTTGTAGAGCCCTTGTTGGATGCATCCTGGCATGAACTGAACAGATGAACTCTTTTTTGCTGTTTTTACACTCATTATTATTTTTTTGCCTTGCCAACAGTATTATAAATTTGTTGAGTGCAGGACCTGGTCATACACTTCTGCATCCCAGTGAGCTCCTAGCATGGTGCCTTGTCTTAGGTGAGGGATGCAGG
This sequence comes from Physeter macrocephalus, assembly GCF_002837175.3. Taxonomy (NCBI): domain Eukaryota; kingdom Metazoa; phylum Chordata; class Mammalia; order Artiodactyla; family Physeteridae; genus Physeter; species Physeter macrocephalus. The sequence continues at coordinate 17,733 of NW_021147117.1, forward strand.
GTAATTGCAGGGAGCGTTGTGGAAAGCAATGCTGAGCTTTTTTTGTTTTGATTGAGACATTCATCTAAAGACAGGGGAGTCCAGGGTGTTACTAGATGGTTCTGCTTAACAGATAAGCGAATGAGTACCTGATCCTGGAGACAGAGGAAGATGCATTAGGAGCCCAGGCATAATCATCTCGAAACCACAACCCCGTGAGGGAGGGATGTTCCCCTCCACTTTAATAAGGTATCTCTTGGGCCTTCTCTGGCGGTCCAGTGGTTATCACTCTGAGCTTTTCCTGCTGAGGGCACAGATTCAATCCCTGGTCCGGGAACTAAGATCCCTCAAGCTGCAGTGGCAAAAAAAAAAAAAATGAGTCTCTTGCTAACCTAGGCGGGGCCTGTTAATAACCGTTCCTGATTGAATGAGTTAAGTATCCAGGAGGAGTAATTTATTTGGGACAATGAGTCCTTGGAGGAGACGTTTGACCTTACTTTGAGCTTTTTTTTCCCCCAGACCGTTTCAGACATCACAGAGTTGCAGGGACAGAGCAGAGCGCTCTGGCGTGCTCTCCCTCCGTTCACCGGTTCTCTCATGGCTCTGTGCTCAGGCTTGGCGAGTAGCAGCCGGGTGCTGTCTGGCTCCCTCCTCTGGACATGGTTTCCTCCTCGCCCTGGTCCTGCGGGCTTCTCGGGCTTCTCGCAGCTCTGCCTGGTACTCAGGCGGCGGGGTGGGGGCGGGTAGGGACCAGGGCTGAGGTTTGGCCTGGCTGCAGGTCAGCCTTTGTGCTCAGCCACTTGGCATCCAGTCCGGGAGAGGGGTGGCAAGGCGGGGAGGGGCGGAAGGCCCTGCCTAGGGGCTCCTGCTCTCTGAAGCCTGTGCACCCCTTGCTCCTTCCATTGCAGGCTCCTGGGGGTGTGGGGGCAGTGCTTGTTGCTTCAGAAATGGCTCTTTCCCATCCCTACTGTCTCCTGTTCTCTCCGTCTTTCCAACTTCCTTTCCATCCTCATCAGAGGTGCTGTGTGAGGAAGTGATCTGGCTGCTGGGTGTGGGCTGGAGCCCCTGATATAAAGTGGAGAGAATGCCAGGTTTGCCCTGAGAGGCCCTCTTGGGCCACCGCTGGCCCTTCACACCCATCAGGTTGCTGTGAGTCATGTCAGGGAGGATTCGGGCCTGAGACTGTGCAGCGGGAAATCCCTGCCAGGGGCATGGGGTTGGAATTCAGGCCCCAGACCATTGGAGTCCAAACCCGAGGGTGGGGCTGGGGCAGGTCCTGGGGCCGGGCTCAGGGGCCCTCACCAGGCTCCCATAGTGTTTCTTTGTATTGAAGTAAAGCCCACCCATGCAGTGAGCGGCCCGAGGACACGTGTCACCGTGAAAATGCCCGCCAGCTGCCCAGACTGCATCCTGAACAGGCCCAGCACCCTGTGCTTCAGCCAGTGCAGCCCCTGCCCCACTCTCCTGACTTCCGGGCCATGGAGACGTTTGTTCCAGAATTTCCTGTCTCTGGAATCCCAAGCTCTGCAACCCTGGGTCTGGGCTCTTCCATTCAGAGTCACTTGTGTGACGTTTGTCCTTGTAGGTAGCAGGTTCTTATTTATGCCGTTATTCCACTGCATGACCGCGCCCCCCCCCACCCCCCCACCCCCGGTACTGTCCTGTTGTGCGTTTGACAGACATTGGGGTGAGTTCCAGTTGTTGGCTGTGTGAACACTGTGCCAGGGCTGCTTTGGGTCCTGTCTCCTGTGAGTACAGTACTCGCTCTCTGGGCTCTGACCCCAGGGCTAGGTGCAGGGGTGGCCTTCAGCTTCAGCACCGTCTGGAAAATAATTTTCCCAGGTGATACCAGTTGACATGCCCACCAGCCACGTGGGGGAGTTGCCCTTGTTAGACATCTTTGCATCATTCCTTGACAATGTTGTCAAGGAAGCTGCCTTCATAACAAGCACTTTGTTAATTGTTAATGCGCACTCAGATTGACCCACCGGGTGCAGAGACAGTAGGAATGGAAGGGATGGCTTTGGAGGGAGAGATCTGTCAGGAAGGAAGCTGCAGAATTGGGTGACTGTGTGAGGGAGGCGAGCCCTGATCCTGTGCTAATTTCTGAGAGGTGAGTGCAGGGTGATGAAGTGCAGGGTGTGTGGGGTGTCAACCCTCTGGAGGAGAGAAGTCCAGCTGCCTGTGGGAGAAGCAGGGAGCAGACCTGGAAGAGCGTCAGCTGCAGGAGCGCCTCGCTGGGGCCCGGAGGGGCATGTGGGTGGAGCGGAGGGAGAGGATGTGGGTGCAGGGAAGCCAGTCCCGGCAGCACCAGCCCGACTCCACCTCCTGTTTCAGTCAGTGTGTTCCGGGCTGGTGGGTGCGGTACTTCATTCTCTTCAGATAATGTTGCAGATGATTTCAAAACAGGAGGGTATTTTCTGTGATCTCTCTGCTCAGAGATGGCAGTTGCTGACATTTTGATCTCTTTCCTCCAGTCCTGTTTCTTTGGGCATATGACTTGACGTGTATGTATTTTAAATATGCCAACACACACACAGACCCATGTTTCTTCAGTGGAATTAGACTCTGAGTTCAAGTTTGAGTCGTGGCTTTCTCACCGCCAAGGTTCATCCCCTGAGGGGACTCTGGCTGGGACTGTGTGCCCATGGCCCAGGTTCACATGAGGCTGGACACAGCAAGTCTTCAGGCCGATGGGACTCTTCCACATAGTCTGGCTCTGTCTGGGTGGGGAGGGACTGGACCGACCTCTGGTTATGGGAACAGGTTTTGTGAGACTTATCAGTTCCCACTTTCCGAGGCCCAAGCTCTCTAGGCCGAGGGAGACCCAACTCGGAGTGCGTGGTTGCTCCCCGTGTGATGGCCCAGAGGGCCCCACTGCAGGGCACTCTTGGGAGTGAGCCTCCTTCAGGCATCTCTGCACAGTCATCCTGTGTGCTTGAGATAACCCTTTTATTTCCTATCTTGTTAAAAGTTCCACTGTGGACTTTTCCAAACATTCACAGAAGTAGGGATAATGGAAGTATGGTCTCCCAGCTACTTGGAGAGTTAGCATCATATGGCCAGTGTTTCACCCATCCCTTTCCACCCCCTCCTGGACTATCTTCAGTCACTTCCCAGATACCGTATGATTTTCACTGCCGGAACTCAAGTGCAGACCTCTGGAAGATAGGGCTTTCTTCCCCCAAAATATTTTACAAAGTCACCTGAGATAAGCATTTTCATAAGCTCTTGGGTTGGTAGAGTCTGTCCTTACCACGTGGTTGCCCAGTGGTGAGTGGGACACGCTCAGGTCTGGAACCTGGGGAGCCACAGTGGTCCAAGGCCTGGAACCCAGAGGCCACTGCCTGGATGGATCAAGAGGTCTTTCCAGCATCCTGGTTCTGTTGTGGTCAAACCCGCAGAATGGAGAAAATGATGAAACTTGTGTAGCTTCTGTAGCTCAAATAATGACATATGCTTCTAAGAGCAGCGGTAGCTTCTTTAGGTGTCGTTCTTTCATTGATCTAATTCGTCGAGGGTTGAGAAATCTTGCAAGCAGAAATTGGAGAGCTTAATTAAACCGATAAAAAAGTGAAGAGAAAGAGAACAGGAAGGGGTCGCAGTCTGGGATGTAGTTTGGTAAACAGGCTTCCAGCTGCAGTGAGGTGGAGCAGGCTCCCTGAGTTAAGGACAGGTAGTTTGCTCTGGTTGCAGTTGGTGACTAAACCATCTGTGTCTCATCATTTCCTGACTCCGAGCTGAAGCCACCTGGGTGCTGGGGCAGGCTCGAGAGAAGACCGCCTGTCGGCTGTCTGAGCCCCGGGGAAGCTGCCTGTCCCGTGGGGGGTGGTGTGCGATGGCCCCTCTTGGGTCGGTGCCTCTGACCACACTCTGGCCAAGGTGTCCTGGGAGAACTGCAGAATGCTGGGGGAGGTGGGTGGGGGCATTGCTGATGGAGCAGAGCTTCCTGTCTCTGTGGACTGAGTCGGGAAGGCATAGAAAGGCGAGGGAGGCCTTTCTTCATAGCTGGCGTTCCTTGAATATTTCTTTATGGCGGAGTCGGTGGCACACTCTTTAGGTGCATTTTGTCATTTGATTTTTTAAAAAATTTATTTATTTTAATTAATTTTTTTGGCTGTGTTGGGTCTTCGTTGCTGTATGCGGGCTTTTTCTAGTTGCGGCGAGTGGGGGCTACTTTTCTCTGAGGTGCGTGGGCTTCTTATTGCGGTGGCTTCTCTCATTGCAGAGCATGGGCTTTAGGCGCGCAGGCTTCAGTAGTTGTGGCTCACGGGCTTAGTTGCTCCGCGGCACGTGGGATCTTCCCAGACCAGGGCTCGGACCCGTGTCCCCTTCATTGGCCGGCGGGGGGCTACTTTTCTCTGAGGTGCGTGGGCTTCTTATTGCGGTGGCTTCTCTCATTGCAGAGCATGGGCTTTAGGCGCGCAGGCTTCAGTAGTTGTGGCTCACGGGCTTAGTTGCTCCGCGGCACGTGGGATCTTCCCAGACCAGGGCTCGAACCCGTGTCCCCTTCATTGGCAGGCGGATTCTTAACTACTGCGCCACCAGGGAAGTCCCTGTCATTTGATTATTATCAAACTAATATTTGTGCATAAATTTTAAAAGTCAAGGACTGATACGACTTACAAGAGACTGCGGTGGTCCCAACTCACAGTGTCCTCCCCTTGACTCGGGGCTTTCTTCTCTGGCCAGCGTCCATGGTTCTAAGTCATGTGCACGGGTCATCACGGTGATGAGTTTATGATTATCTGTTGACTTTCTCGGGGAATACAGCTGTTATCTCTGCCTCTCCCTTGTCCACCAGTGTTTCAGCTTCTGGGTAAATGGGTAATGAACGCTAATGTTTTAGGGCCACACGGACAGATGTTCACAGCCGAACACAATGGCAGACTGTGATGGTTTTCACTCCCTGGGAAGAACGTGCCGTCTTAGAAATGTGCCTAGAGTTCTGTGTGCCTGCGGCTGAGTCTTCCCCTGTCTTCAGTCACCTCTCGGTGCAGTTATCACAAGCTTGGTGCTGCTGGGCTGTCTGTCCTTCCGCATCTCCCTTCTGGAGGCCTCGGGGGTGAGGCCCTCTCAGGGGCTTGTCTCCTGCAGGGCTCCAGTGTTGGGGTTCTTGCTTCCTGTATCCTGGGTTTTCTTCTTTTTGGTTCACTGCCTTGTTCTACCAGCTTCCAGGAAAGGGGCTCCAGGGAGGCCATGTCAGTTTGGATGCATGTGGACTTCTAGGGCGGAGGTGCTTCCTCAAGGATCGAGAAGCCTCTCCTGTTGCTTTCTTGCCTCCAGGGCTGGCCTGGTGCTTCTCCTCTCGGTGAGCTTTAGGGCGACTTGCCTTACTCCCAAAACTCAACGGCGGTGCTTCAGGGGAAATCCCTTCAGTCATTTCCCAGGGAGTCCTGTTTCCTCCACGCCCTGTATGCACTCTCCCCCCATGTCTTTAAAGGTGGCCCTTTGACCCTCTTTCTTTTTTTTAAATTTAATTTTATTTATTTTTTTGTACAGCAGGTTCTTATTAGTTATCCATTTTATACATATTAGCGTATATATGTCAATCTCAATCTCCCAATTCATCACACCACCACCACCACCCCCGCCACGTTCCCCCCTTGGTATCCATACGTTTGTTCTCTACATCTGTGTGTCTATTTCTGCCCTGTAAACCAGTTCATCTGTACCATTTTTCCAGGTTCCACATACATGCATTAATATACTATATTTGTTTTTCTCTTTCTGACTTACTTCACTCTGTATGACAGTCTCTAGATCCATCCACGTCTCTACAAACGACCCAATTTCGTTCCTTTTTATGGCTAATATTCCATTGTATATAAGTACCACATCTTTTTTATCCATTCGTCTGTTGATGGGCATTTAGGTTGCTTCCATGACCTGGCTATTGTAAATAGTGCTGCAATGAACATTGGATTGGGGTGCATGTGTCTTTTTTTTTTTTTTTTTTTTTTTTTTTCCGGTATGGGGACCTCTCACTGTTGTGGCCTCTCCTGTTGCGGAGCACAGGCTCCAGAGTCTATTTAGCTCTTCTGCCCATTTTTTGATTGGGTTGTTTGTTTTTTTAATATTGAGCTGCATGAGCTGTTTATATATATTTTAGAGATTAATCCGTTGTCCGTTGATTCATTTGCAAATATTTTCTCCCATTCTGAGGGTTTTCTTTTAGTCTTGTTTATGTTTTCCTTTGCTGTATAAAAGCTTTTAAGTTTCAGTAGGTCCCATTTGTTTATTTTTGTTTTTATTTCCATTTCTCTAGGAGGTGGGTCAAAAAAGGTCTTGCTGTGATTTTTGT
>NW_021147118.1:0-10028 GCF_002837175.3 Physeter macrocephalus
CGGCGGGGGAGGGGGGAACGGCTGCCGCAGTGCGCGCTTCCGCCCAGGCTGATGCTCCCAGACGGAGAGAGGAGGCGCACGCGCCTGGAGCGCTGTGCCTACGCGCCCCCGCCTGGGGCTATAAAAGCCTCGCCACCTGCTGCCGCTAGCGCGTCCAATTGCCCGAGAAGCCAACTCACCTCCTTCGGCGGCAGCTCCTCTCGACATGGATCCTGAGACCTGCCCCTGCCCTACTGGTGAGCCCCCGCCCCCATCCTGCGGCACAGCGCGCCCCTTTACTTGCAAAGAACCCCGTGCCCTACGCCTTTGCTCAAGGACATTTGGGGGAAGGGAGACTTATTTCCCCCAAGGGGCCTGGACCCACCCCAAGTTTTTACCACTTTAACCCTTCCTGTGGCACCTCCCTCTCCAGGCGGCTCCTGCACCTGCGCTGACTCCTGCAAGTGTGAGGGATGCAAATGCACCTCCTGCAAGAAGAGTGAGTGTGGGGACCCCTCTGCCCTTCCCCTCCCCGCTGCGCTCCCCGGAGCACAAGGCCTGTCCACGCAATACAGAGCGACCCCTAGGCCCCCTGTTACATTGCTTTGACTCTTACTGTAACAACCACCCGGGAGACCTTAAGACTCAGTTGCAGGGTCCCATCCCTCAATGATTGTTACCTTAGGCCCGCCCATGGCAAGATGTTTTTGTAAATTCCCGGAAGATTCTAATGGGCAGTTGGGATTGAGAACTGCTATCCTGGTCCAGTTCCTCCCCTCAAAACCTCCAGTGCCTGGGGAGCCATTAGTGAGGCTGGGGGTTAGCTCTGGAGTTGGGGTCCCTTGGGCCGTCTCGGGCCTTTGTGGATCCCCTCGATTTTACCTTCCCTGAATCTCCCCAAAGTAGTTGAACACGCAGGGGGAGAAGGAGGTGGGGGGAAGGCGCCCTTCGTCTTTGCGTGTTAAACTAGGCGTGGAGCACCCCACCCCACCCCCCCGGCCATGAATCTCCTGAACCCCCTACACCTGTACCATCTCTGCTCCTGCAGGTTTATCCTGCAAGGCCATTTACCCTGGATGTTTTCTCCTCCAGGCCTACAACTCCCTAGCGTGGGCCTAATCCCCCCATCCCCGGGAGTCCTGTGCTCACAGAAGGGGCTGTGGGCTAGTTACTAGGTACCCCTCTCCCAGGGTAGCCCAGAGCGTAGCTGACACAACAGAGATGCTGAGTCAACCCAGGTGTGAGACTAGGAAGGGGGCAGTGACCTCTGGCATCCCTCCTTTTCCCCCTCCCTCTTGATGGGGACAGATGGGGGAGGAGAGGCCATCAGACTGGGTGCCCCTATTTTCTCTGCAGCCTGCTGCTCCTGCTGCCCCGCAGAGTGTGAGAAATGCACCAAGGATTGTGTGTGTAAAGGCGGAGAGGGCGCCGAAGCTGAGAAGTGCAGCTGCTGCCAGTGAGGACGTGCCCCCGTGCGAAACGTGTGTAAATAGTGCTGGGTGGCCCAGCGCCCCCTGTCCCCATGGTGAGGCTCGGCAGTGTGTCCCCTTCCCCTGCTGGCCACTGGCAAGTGACAATAAATCCTATGAATGGCATAAACCGAGGACTGGTCTCTTCTTAAAGGGGAAGGACATGGAGGGTAGAAGGAGCCTCATCTGAGGGGGGACGGCTCAGTTGGAAGATAAAATCCTGAGATTGGCCACTGGTCTTTCTGGGACTCGGATGGAACTTCGGGGGCTGAGGACATCCTCCCGCACCTTCATATGGCACTTGACCCTCTTGCCAAGTCAACCTTAACTCTGGGGAAAGAGGGGAGACCAGACCCATATGGGTCTGTCTCTTTCTCCTGTCTCTCAGCCTCACTCTCTGCATCTGTACAGTGGGGTTGGGGGAAGTTAAAACCAGCCCCCAGCCCCAAAGGCCTGGGTTTCTGGAATTTTCTAGCTGCTCCTGCAAAGCTGCCTGTTTTCAGGGTCATTAGAGGAGAGGCCAGGAGGCCTGGGGCCTGTCTTGGGAAACCATCAGCTGCGTTTCCAAGGTCACCGCCCTGAGCAGCCTGTCTCCCTGAACAGATTGTTCAGCTCCTTTTCAAACCTTCTCATTTGGCAGTTTGTGTCCAGCTCCTTCCTTCTTCAAGGGGAAGTAGGGTAATGAGTGCTTTAATCCAGGGTAGTTGTGCAGACCTTGATAAAAGGGAACACGCAGATCTACCCGGGTTGAATGGAAAAGAAAAATAGAATTCTGGCAGAGAAAAGTTTCCCAGTTAAGAGAACACAGTGCTGCAAACATGTCAGTTTTCCTCCAAGTTACTTATCAGGACAGTCCATTCAAAAGCCCACCAGGATTTTGTTTTTTAACCTAACAGGCTGAGTTTCAAAAAACAGAGTGCCAGAAAAGCCAAGCCAGTTTTGGAAAGGAACAACAAAAAAGGCTTGTTCTAACTGCATACCAGTACTTGTTCTAAAGCTCTAGGAAGTGGTGTCGGCTCAGGAATAGATCAGTTGGACAGAGAGGATAGTTCAAAAATAGACCCCAGTGCAGCTGCAAGTAAGAGACATGAAATCCGCAGTGAAAGGATACACTAGTTAGTGAAAAGTGCTGAAACAATGGGCTACCCTTTGCATATCAGATAAAAAATAATTTCCAATTGACTTAAACACCCAGGAGCAAAATCAAAGCTGTAAAAGAATTTGGAAGAGGAAAATAGGAGAATGCTTATTACTTTGGGGTGGAGATACCTCTTTTAACTAACACACAAAAAAGACTGATAAATGTGAGATTATCTTGTACAAAGTTCTCTTAAGTACATTATCTTACTTGATCCTTACAACTCTAGAAGAATGGTATGATTATTAAACCCATTTTACAGATGGGGCAATAGGGCTTAGTGTAATCTGCATGCAGTCTACTGAAAGATAAACTGAGGCATATTAAAATTTTTAAGAGTTGATTTGAGCAAATATCTATTCAAATTGGGCAGCATCCAATGTAGCAGATAGAGAGGAGCTGCACAAAATGAAAGACTTTTATAGCTAGAAGGGAACAAGTAAGTCATAACAGGCAAAAAAGCAGGTTGGTAATTGCAGTTACTTTCCTTCAGGGGATGGCAGGGGCCTCTCAGGCAGATTACCTAACTAGTGCTGATCAGGTGATTCCTGATTGGTTAAAGATTTCTGGGAGAGCCGAAGTCCCTGGTGACATGGGGCTTAGCATAAGCAACTCTATTTTGAGCCTACTGTCTTGTGCTTAACAGATGACAAAGCCAGAATGTGGTAGAGCCAGGATTTGAACCCAGGCTGAGTGACTATCAAAGTCTAGTCTCTTAAACCTAACCATGCTTGTCTTCTCTGTTTGTTTCTGGCTTGCCTTGTGTTACAAAAAGCATCAAAACAAAGCTAAATTACCTCATACCCATTAGGATATTGTCTGTCCCTTTGGGCTGCTGTAACAAAATACCACAGATTGGGCGGCTTATAAACAACAGAAATTTATTTCTCACAGTTTGAGAGACTAGAAGTCTGAGTTTAGGGTGCCAGCATGGTTGGGTGAAGCCCCTTTTCTGGGTCAAAGACTTCTCATTGCATCCTCACATGGTGGAAAGGACTAGGGGCTCTGTGGGGTTTCTTTTATAAAAGCACTAATCCCATTCATGAGAGCTCTACCCTCATGACCTAAGCACCTCTCAAAGGCCCCAAAGGACACAAATATTCAGACCGTAGCAGATGACCAGTATCAGGAAGACAAAAATAACAAAAAAACAGGAAATAAGTGTTGGCAAGGATGTGTTGAAATTGGAACCTTTGGGCACTACTGGAGGAAATGTAAAATGGTGGTTCCTCCAAAAATTAAAAATAGAATTACCTGATGATCCAGCAATTCCACTTCTGGGTATATACCCAAAAGAATTGAAAGCAGGGTCTTGAGGAGAAATTTGGAGGGTATTTTAACAGTAGTTACTCAAATTTAAAACGTACATACCTTCAGCCCAGGATGTTCACTGTCCCATCGTTGGTATCAGCAGAAGCCTCAAAACAAGTGAAATATCCTTCAGGTATGAAGTATAAAAATAGTCATAATGAACATCTGATAAAAACACATCTGCAATGGAAAGACACCACATCTTACCATTCAGTGGGGAAAAAACCCCAAGGTATATGTATAGTATAATGCTAATCACATTAAAAGGGAAATTTAAACTAAATATGTGTATATGTGTGTGTGTGTATACATATATATATATACATATATATGGGCAAGGGTGTCTTTGATGGGCGTGTGCATGATGGTGGTGACAGAGGCGCTCAGGGCGTCGGTGATTTGGAAGGAGATCTTGCAGAGATAGGCTAGTTCATCACCTCCACGATGTTGATGCTCTTCTCACAATAAATATATCTGTTCTTTCTATCCCACCATCTAATGCCAGAATCCACCAGCCTCTGTTCCTATGGCCATGGTGACAGGAAACTATCTCCCAAGGCGGTCCCTTCCAGTCGTCACCAGCTCTAATTGCAAGAAAGGCCTTTCTCACCCAGAGCAGAATCTTTATTCCTGGTACTGCCCTTGGGACCACAGAGCACAAGTCTATTCTCTTCTTTTCAGCATGGCATAAACATGGAGGTGTGGCATCCGAAAGTCCTGGGTTCAAGTCCCCACACTGTCACTTACAGCTGTGTGACCCTGAACAGGCCATGTAACTCTTCAGTGCCTCATCTGTAAAATGGAGATACTAACAGCATCTGCCTTGCAGGACTGTGCCGAGGTCTAAGTGAAATAAACTCAGAATGTCCTGATGCATAGTACGTGCTCAATATTATGCCCCATGACTACTAAGGCAGATGAGAGATCATTGCAAACATGTTGACTCCTTCCATCAAGACCTGGGGTGTTCATCCTTGCCCCTCGAATCTGGGCAGGCCCTGTGGCTTCCTGACCAATCAAAAGTGGTGAAAGTGACCTGTGCTAGTTTCAGGGCCCAGGGCTTAAGAGACACAGCTACCACTCCTGTCTCTTGGGACTCTCACCCTTGGCGCCCTGAGCCAAATGTAAGGAATCTAATTGCCCTGAGGCCACCACACTGAAGAGGCCACAGGAGGGAGCTCTGGTCTTTAGTTCCAGCTGAGCTCAGCCCTCCAGCCACGCCTGCTAGGGTGCCAGACACGTGAGTGAAGCTGTCTTAGATCCTCCAGACCAGCCCATCCACCAACTGAATGCCACCAAGTGACCTCAGACAGTGATACATGAAACAAAAGAATCACCCAAATGAGCGCTTCTCAAATTCCTGACCCACAAAACCAGGAGCGACAATAAACTGGTTGTTATTTAAACTGCAGTTTTGGGTGATTTGTTGCACGGCTACGGGAGCAACCACTGTCCACATATCCGAAGGTAACTGTTTTCTTGCAGATTGAACCTGCCCACCCCTCTCAGTTGTTGCTCACATGATGGGGTTTTGAGTCTTAGGACTATTGCGATCAACTGTCTTCTGGACTGTTGAAGCCCAAGAATGAACACAGCCCTCAGGGTGGTCTGCCCAACTGTGCCAGTTAAGAATCTATCCAGAATGATTTAAACAAAAAAGGTAATTTTGGACTCACAGTGGCTTCAGGCTTGGCTGGATCCAGGTGCTCCAATGATATTGTCAGGCTCCATTTCCTTTACGATAAATTTATTCTCAGGCTCTTTCTCATGGAGACAAAGGCTCTAGAAACTCAGCTTCACACCCTTTCAGGCTGAAGTCTAGATGGAAAGAGTATCTGTCATTCTCCTAGCATTTCCAGGAGGAGTTCCATTGATTCTCTCTGGTTCATGGCTAGGTGACCCAATCAGAGCCAATCACTATGTCCAGGAAGATGGAATCTCCTGGGAGCCCACGAATGGGGCCTACTCCATCCATCCATCTTAGTCCACGTGGACTAGGAGTAGGGAAGAGTGATTCTACAAAGGAAACTTAAGGGTACTGTCACAGGGTAAGGATGAATGGATGACTGACTCAGCAGCAGAACTAAAAATATCCACATTAGCAGTTAAAAAGAGATGAAAAATCACCTCCCTCATTCTGGATGGCATACTTCTATTAATGCAGACTAGGGCCACATCATTGCCTCATACTGATAACTCACACCATATTTGTAGAGGGGTGTTTTTCCTCATCTTATGCTGCTTGGCTTCATTTTCCTCACTTCCTACCACATGAGGACTGCAGGCATTAGAAAATCCTCCCTCTCCACCTCTGTCCCACAAGGCTTACAGGGGTACAGAGATGAGCAAAACTGGGCCTGGGCTGCCCTTCCTCTTTGCCGATTGGTCAACACTCTCCTCTCAGAGTCAAAATGACTTAAGGAGGACAGCTTAGACCTGAAAACAAATTTTACTGCCAACACAGATGGCCCAAACCCAGGGCTTGATTCAATACTTTAGAGGGCAAAAACAAGCGTTATTGTCTCCTCACTGAGTTGGATTGTTTCCCCTGAGTGGACAAGTGCCCATCTGATTTATAAGAAACCAGGAATTTTGCATATAATGTGGGTGCGTATGTAACAACAACAACAGCAAAATCTGCCCACCATCCAAAGAGCTTCCATGCTCTCGGTCCATGGGGCTGCCAGACACAGCAAGATTTCTGAGACCTTGGCTCTAAAATCAGAGCATGTTTGCATGTGACCCTCAAATTCTAGTACAATCTGATCATTTGACAAATGAGTAAACTGATGCTCAGGGGGGCCCTGCCCCCTAACAGCCCCAAGGTCACTCAGCAAGTGAGTGGTGGAGTGACCATTAGAATTTAGTCCTTCTGACAGTTCAACTCTCCTGCCCTGCTTGGAGTTTCTGCGTGACCACACAGGTCCCAGAGTGGTGAAAAACAAGTTTTTTACTTTCATTTCGTAATCGGCCCTAATGCCGGGGGGCAGGGCTGGGAAGGGAGGACCTATCAGGGGATTTACTCCTATTAATTGATTTGACAAATATTTATTAAGCGCCAACTGTAAACTTGGCCCTGGGCCGAGGGCTGGAAGCACATTTCAGTGGCAGTGAGAGCTCTTGGTGTTTTCAGTGGCAGGTAGGTGTGGAGAGACAAAGAGCCCAGAATCACACACTTTCCTATGTATTATAGACATGGAAAGTTGCAGGAAAGAAAAGGACAAGCTGTTTACCAGCACATTCCACAGGCATCCTGACCTAGCACAGGGGTCAGGACGGGCTCCCAGGAGAAAGTGACGTCTGAGCTGAGCTGTGAAGACATTTCCACAGGACTTTACAGTAAATGCTGCGAGGATGGCCTGTCCTCCGCCCACCTCCTCACTAAACTCCCCACTGCAGCAACCAGCATTCCCTAAACCTGCCACCAACCTTCCAGTAACCTGCTCATCTGATGATACACTCGGGGCAATCCCAGGATAATGATCTAAGATCCATTTCACAGCAGCCAGACATGTGCCAGCAGGGAAGCAGGATGCACCTCCCCAGAAAGGAATTTGGACCGCACTTCCACTCTTCCCATCTGCATCCACTGGGGAAGAAAGTTCTTGTGAGGTCTTCCCTTCCAAATGTTCCATGGGAATGCCAACTTTCCATCCGGCTGCTTCTTCCACGGGCTGGAATACAACTCCGTCCTCTTCCCCTGCCTGGCGAAGACTTTCTCACCCTCAGGCCCAAGGCAATGGCCCACCTGACTGGCCCACCTCCTCCCAGGCTGGACTGGGTCTCCCCTCTGTTCCCCCTGCCTCCATCCTAGCCATGACCCTGGTATTACTTTTCCCCACGCACCCATGAGGCTGCCCCCATGACTATGAGTTTCCTGAGTACAAGGCTTGTGGCTTCTTGATCCTTATTCATCCCCTGTTGGTGATACCCTTAGAGGGACTTCAGCATCTGCTAGGCCCACTGATTTGAACCAGGCTCTGCCACTCACTAGCTGTGTGACCTTGGGCAAGTTACTTAACTTCTCTGGGCCTCCATACTCTAAAATGGGAATGATGACTAGTCCTTACCTCACAGGGTTGTTAGAGGATTAAATGAGAGCTCGAACATAACACGCTTACACCTTCCCTATCGCACGCTAAAGCACTCGATATACAGTATGTCATCAATAACCATCCCACGGGTTTAATATGATGCTACACAATTTTTAAGCCTTGACGGGTGCAAAGAGTTTTTTAAAAAAAAATCTGTCCTTACTTCCCACCAGTTTTCCTCCGGAGCAGGATCCGCAAGACCCTCTCTTAACTACTCAGGTTCAAGCACAGGGCACCGGACGCGGTGGGGAGGGTGGGGGTGGAGCGTGCTGGGGGAGGGGGAAGGCGGTGGCGGGAACTGCGCACACAGCGAATGGCAGGGGTCAGGGTGCTCCGCGCACAGCCCGGGACAGCCCTGCACGCGGGGTCTGCGCTCTGCACCCGGCCCTCCCTCGCCGAGGCGCACGTAGGGCGGCCACTGAGAACTGGTGCCAGGTGGCCAGTGCGCACAGCTCGGGGCGCCGCACGGGCCGCCAGTGACTCAGCGCGGGGCGTGTGCAGGCGGCGCCCGCCCCGGAGGGCTTTTGCACTCGCCCCGGCTCCTTCCCGCTATAAAAGCAGCCCACAGCGCCCTCCCCTCCAGCACGCTCCCTCGACGTCTTTGTCATCCTTCGTACTGCAGTCTCCGGACCCTAGCCTCCGCTTCCTCTCGCCATGGATCCCAACTGCTCCTGCGTCGCGGGTAAGGAGATCTTGTTCGGGGTTGGGTGTCAATTGTAGAACTAGAGAAGCAATTTCTGACTCGTCACTCACTTTCCGGGCACAAATTGCCCCTTTCGAAAGCGTTTTGGTGTACCCGCCTCTATTCTAAGTTAAACTAGGAGATCCCGTTTGACCGATAAGGAGATCAGAGTTCGTGGCTTGCCCAGGTTCCCACGAGTTGGTTGTGGAACTGGGGCTCAAACTCGGGATCCTAGCACCCATGCCCACGTTCGAGTCTCCGGGAACCGTTTTTATATCGGCCGTTCTCTTTGCAGGTGGATCCTGCACGTGTGCCGACTCCTGCAAATGCAAAGAGTGCAAATGCACCTCCTGCAAGAAGAGTAAGTGGAATTTTCTCTACATCTACCCCTAACGCGCTCACCACCCCCGCCAGCCCCACCCCACCCCACGCCCTCAGCCTTCTACAACACTGAAGGGTATTTAAATAGGGCAGTAGGTGCCCCTTCCCTAGGGACGGTGGCGCCTCCACTGGAGAGGACGGGAAGCCTTATTAATCCTTTGTTCCAAGCGCTCTTCTCTGCCTCCTCCTTCCCTTCCCCAGGCTGCTGCCCCTGCTGCCCCGTGGGCTGCGCCAAGTGTGCCCAGGGCTGCGTGTGCAAAGGGGCCTCGGACAAGTGCAGCTGCTGTGCCTGATGTCGCGGACAGCCTGCCCCGGGTGTACATAGAGCAACGTGTACAAACCTACATTCCTCTTTTTTTTTTCCTATAAAATAAGAGAATGATAATAAAAGTGGTTGGCTTTATTCTGGCTGTTTTCCTTGACTTGACCAGAGCTGGGGTGAGGGACTGGACTAGAAGTACAGAGACTTGGTTTCTGGACCAAAATGTTAGCCCTTAACAAACCCAGTGCCTTGTTCAAGCCACATTACCCCACTGGGCTTCATCTTTTGTAAAATGGAAGAGCCTTAGGCCAGATGCTATAAGGACACTGGGCACATACAGGGTCCCCTCTGTTTTCAGGTCAAGGGTTGGTGGCACAGAAACTTCTCAATCCGGAATTCTCATTCTCTGTGGTTTCCCTGTTCAACTTCAGTTCCTCGCTGGATTTTAGTCTTGAAAGTGACTAAAGGGATGGAAAACTCCCTCACCTGCTTGAATCTAAATGGGGCTTCTAGGGCTTCCCTGGTGGCGCAGTGGTTGCGCGTCCGCCTGCCGATGCAGGGGAATCGGGTTCGCGCCCCGGTTCTGGGAGGATCCCACATGCCGCGGAGAGGCTGGGCCCGTGAGCCATGGCCGCTGGGCCTGCGCGTCCGGAACCTGTGCTCTGCAACGGGAGAGGCCACAGCAGAGGGAGGCCCGCATACCACACACAAA
>NW_021147118.1:11391-24013 GCF_002837175.3 Physeter macrocephalus
TTTTTGTGGTACGCGGGCCTCTCACTGCTGTGGCCTCTCCCATTGCGGAGCACAGGCTCCGGACGCGCAGGCTCAGCGGCCACGGCCCACAGGCCCAACCGCTCCGCGGCACGTGGGATCCTCCCAGACCGGGGCACGAACCCGTGTCCCCTGCATCAGCAGGCAGACTCCCAACCACTGCACCACCAGGGAAGCCCTCCTCCACTTTTAAAGGGGCAAAATAAAAGCATATGATTCAGAAGATTAAAGAACTAGTACATGTAAAGAACTTATTATGGTGCTTGGCACGTGGTGAGTGGTCTATAATGTTAGCCATTTATTATTATTATTATTAACATATGGGGTATTTATTTACCTATGTGTGCCTAGCTGTGTGTCCTGTGTTGTCCTCATCAACTAATTAGCACTGGGGACTTATAACCCTGAGCACAACAGTCTGTGCCCTTTGCTACCACTTGCACCAGTATTTTACTTAACATTTTTCCTTTAATGATTTATATGTTTTAAAATATATTTGTATTAGCATTCTCCAGAGAAACAGAACCAGCAGGATGTAGGTAGGCAGGCAGATAGAGAGATAGATAAAGAGAGAGTGAGGGAGAGATTTAAGAAATTAGCTCATGCAACTCTGGAAGCTGGCACGACTGAAATTTATAGGGCTAGCCAGCAGCCTGGAAATTCCAGTAGGAGTTGATGTTGGTTGCAATCTTGACTCTGAAGGCCGTCTGGAGGCCCAATTCCCTCCTCTTCAAGAGACCTCTGTTTTTCTCTAAGGCCTTCACTGACTGGATGAGGCCTTCCACATTATGAAGGGTAACCTGCTTTTCTCAAAGTCTACTGATTTAAATGTTAATCACATCTGAAAAATACCTTCACAGCAACATCAGGCTAGTGTGTGAACAAGGATTGGGCATGACAGCCTAAAACATGTTGGTACATAAAACTAACCGTTATAGACCACCACTTACCAAACTAGCACCCACACAACTTCGTAAACCGTACTTTCTCCCAACAAAGACAATAACAAGGTCATACTTCTGCCTAACATGACACAACTATCCTACCTACAACTGAAAATGTATAACACTGTCCCCAAAGGAGGACGCAAAGTCCTTGGGTGATGGTCACTTTTGTACTTGATATCACATAACAAATACTGTGATGTTAACAATACGTAAATACTACAATGTAAAGTCAATACATTCTATGTTATATGAGAAGGGGATAAAAGAGGGAGGAAAACAAAGATATTTCCCACCAGCCAAATGGGCTCATAAATAACAGTATTCCTCTTTTTGAGTCATTGTGAGGGTTGAAAGATCAAGAAATGATTAACCAGGTGGGACACACACACAATGCTGTCTAATGGTCAGTAATATTGAAAGGGAAACAATTATTTTTCTTGATATGCAGATGCTAGATCTGCCTATCACCTAAAATGATCCCTCCCCTGGAGGCATCCCACTTTCTGAACTTCCATGGAGTGAGGTGGGCTGGCTAGGCTGTGGAGAGTCTCTGGAGAGTTTTGTGCAAAGGATCCAGACTTATGTGCCCATACATCCCTTCAAACTTAGAGACTGGAGGAAGGATGGAGCAGACAGAGGCCAGCGCCCGCCTTGAAACTGAGACAGAAAAATAGGGCCTAAGTCCCTCTGCGCACAGGGAAATGTAAAGTACTGGGAGGCAAACGTCACATCCGCCGCTGGGACGCTGCACACAACTCCCTCGGCTCTTTCCACTTCCCCCTTCAAGCCAGGGGCGTGAGCACAGGCCGGGGGGCGGGCACACAGGCTCCGGAAAGGACGAACTTGAGCACAAAGGCAATGGGACCTGGGGTGGCAAAGAGAGGGGGGACTGGGTTCCTGGAAGAACCTGGAACAAAGGTGACTGCCTACCTTGGGAAAATTGGGAAGGGACGGGCAGGGAAGCTGGGACACCGAGAGCCGCCCGGTACACCGTCCCGCCGCGAGTTCTAGCGCCAAAGAGTCGGCCGCAGCGCTGCACACCGACCCCATCCTTGCTCACGGAACCCTGCGCTCGGCCCGGCCAGCTGCGCACAGCCCGAACGGGCGCTGCCAGCGGCACAGGCGCAGATCCGCGCGCCGCGTGCAAGGCGGGGGCGAGGCCTCTGCGCCCGGACCGCTTCCTCTGAGTATAAACTAAACCCGCCGGCTCCTAGGTTCCAACACGCCCGCAGCCGGTCCGAGACCCTCTTCTTTGCCACTTACTTTGGAACTCCGGCCTCACCTCGCCTCCAAATGGACCCCAACTGCTCCTGCTCCACTGGTAAGGGACTTCTGGCTCTGGAACTTTGGATGCCCCTTCCCCAATACCAAGAAGCATCCCTGGATTTGGAGGAGGGAGGAATATTTTGAGCTTGAGTTGAAGTGGGCTTCTGTAGTTAACCCGGCACGTGCTTTCTTCCTGGACAAGCGTTTTCATCCCCCATTAGAGCGTTTCCATCAAACTGGGGCTTCCCTTTCAGAGGCGAGAGGCCTGAGGCTCAGGGCTGTTCTGCGCCACATCATCCACGTGTCAGGGGGCTTCTGGGTCGGCCGCAGTGCTATGTCCAGGCCTCTGATTTCCCTGTGCTGGGTGCGATGGGACATTGCCTCTTCTGGGCTCAGACAGAAGTTCCAGGCCACCAGACCCAGGCATCCTGAATGGGCTCTGGAGCCTGGGAACATACCTGTGGGGTAAATACAAGGCAGTAAACAGCCCTTTGCACAGAAGGGCAGAGAAGGAGGGGTAAAACTTATGTCTGTTCTATGCCGGACAGGAATTCCTAGCAGTGGGCCCTGTACCCAGGAAGAGGTTGCAGGGAGGCATTGCTGACCGTCTGCTGTAGCTCCTGCATCCCCCTCCCTGCTCACTACTGGCCTTTCCCTTCCTGATAGGCGGCTCCTGCAGCTGTGCTGGCTCCTGCACCTGCAAAGCCTGCAGATGCACCTCCTGCAAGAAGAGTGAGTGTGGGGCCTTCTCTGGGTACCTGGGGGCTGCAGCTACGGTGACGGAGGGAACTGAGAGCGGGCTCTGAGTGTATGGCTCGGGGGGGGGGGGGCTGGTCTTCCTTTGCTCTTCGACACCTGTCACTGCTGCTTCTGACTTTCTGCCCTGTCCTTGGCGTAGATGGGGCAGGGCAGCCATTTCCTAGTGGAAGCCAAACCCCAAGGTCCTCCCAACTGTCTTGGAACAGAGCATGTTTTTCTGTACTCAGGGTCCTTTGGATCTGAGGGCTTGTCGCAGGGCTGCTGTTGGGCAAGGAGGAGCCTGGGAAAGTCATCGCTGACATCTGCTTTCCCCCATCTCTCCCCAGGCTGCTGCTCCTGCTGCCCCGTGGGCTGCGCCAAGTGTGCCCAGGGCTGCGTGTGCAAAGGGGCCTCGGACAAGTGCAGCTGCTGTGCCTGATGTGGCGGACAGCCTGCCCTGGGTGTCAAAGGAGGAGCACGAGCCAACCTGCGTTTTTATACAACTCTGACTTGATTGCTACATTCCCTTTCCTATGAAATATGTAACTGGTAATAAAAGTTGTTGACACTATTCAGACTTGGCTTTGTTTTCTGTGCACTGGGAATATGGGCTTTTGTGCCATCCAGGGCTGGTGTAGGAGACTGGATGAGAAGTGCAGAGACTTGGGTACTAGAACAAAACGTGAGTCCCTAACAAACTGGGTGCCTAAGACAAGACACGCTCCCTCACTGGGTTCATCTTCCGTAAAATGTAAGAGCATTAGACCAGATGCTCTAAGACCAGATACAAGGTCCCCTCCATTCTCATGGCAAGGGTTGGTGGCATGGCAAGGGTTGGTGACATCTCAATGCCTAATTTCCCATCCTCTGATTTCCCTGGCTGACTTCACTTCCTCATAGGTTTTAGGCTTGATAGACTCTAAAGAAGTGGGAATCACACCTCCAGTTACCTGAATCCCTACCTGGAAATCTCAAACTCCCTGCACTGAAACACGTGTGAATTTTCTAGCTGTGGTTTTTATTTTCTAAATTCACAAGTGAATTACTAAGAAAAATTTAAAGGAAACAAAATACAAAACCCAATATTTGATTCCATAAATTTGAATAAATATATGAAGAACAGAGTAATACAGGAAAAATTTAAAAACTAAAAACATGTTTGTTCACCTGAAACTAACACAATATTGTAAATCAGCTATACTTCAATTATTTAAAAAAACCACGTGTTCATCAAAGGAGTATGTTGAACACTGAAAACACTTTCAAACGCCCCACTGTGTGGACCACCCACACCTGGAGTAGCTCTTCCCCCATCCCCACAGGGAACTTCCTTCTTGGCTGGCCCAGTGCCAGTCACAGGACACCTGCTTCCCCTGAGAGCTCCCTGCGGGGTGAGTTGGCTCTGAATCTTTGGAAGTTCCTTTAGGTCAGGCTGAACTCTGCCTTCAAACTCCAGCCCTTGGCTACTTGAAACCAGCAAAGTGACTAGGAATTTGCGCGTAATGCCCAGCCATTTCCCTACAAGAGGCAGAGGACCTGGAAATTAGTTCCAGATGAAGGACTTCATGTCTGCCTCTGCAGGGTAGTGTCAGATTCTACATTTACAAAGTAGGAGATTGTATCCCTATGTGGTATTGAGAGTGGCCTAGCTCCTCACTAGGGCTTAATCAACAGTCTCTATTATGATGCGTCTGTTCACAGTAACGTTACTGGGATAGAATCTTGTCGAATTCCAACAAGCTCTTGGGGAAAGGCTCATGGTTTTGCAAGCATTTCTCCAGGCTGGAGGTTAACGTTTGACTGCAAATTTACTGATCCGGTGGCAGGCCGAGTGGGGATGCCCTGCAATAGGGACCCTAGGATAAGATGCTGCCACACCATCTGGAGAAACACAAAACCAATGCCCACCCTTCATATCTATCACTTGATCTACATGGAACCAGTAACAGAGTGAACCTGCAGGGGCTGGAATGACTGTGCCAGCTACCCAGAGTTTAAGCACCCTGTCTAAGGGCACACAGATCATATTCAGAGGTCTGAACCTATAGCAAGGCTGTCTCACCTCCTTGCCAAAGGGCGCTGATTATGAGGTCACTGAATGCTGAGTCCTGCCTATCATTACTCAGAGCTGGAAGGGTCCTTTGAGACAGTCTAGTTGTGCTTCTGGCTCGAGAGATGGGAGACTGAAGTCCAGAGAGGTCACAGAGCTATGCAGAGGGATCTGACTGCCTGCTCCGGGCTCTTCCCACCGCTGCATACTGAAAGGGAAATAACCACTTTTCCTGCTTTGCTATTTCATGCCAGCTCTGCCCATCACTTACAATGATCCCTTCCATGGGGTGGGATCTATGCTTTGGGAACCTCCATCCCGGAGCGGGGCGGACTGGCTAGGATCAGGAAAACCCCTGGCAAGTTTAGGCCAGGAGCACCGGGACAAATGTGCCCGTCCATCCATTCGGGAGTGGAGAACAGAAGGAAGGATGGGAGGCAGAGGCCTGAGTTGGTCGCGGTGCTCTCACGGAGAAACGTTAGAGAAACGCCGCCTAAGGACCGTCTAAGGTGGGGACCAGGACAGGAAATGCTGCGGGAAGAGGGAGTCGGAGGATCGGTGCTGAAGGTCACATCCACCACCGGTCTCTGCACACAACTCCCAGGATCCAGCCACGCCTGGGACGTGAGCGAGAGACTAGGGCTGCACACGGGCTCCGGAAACGGGGAACCTGAAGACAACAGCGCGGGGGCCGGCGGTGGGGAAGACAGCGAGGACACAGAGGCTGCGCTGCTGCAAAATCCGGGAACAAGGTGGCTGCCGCCCTCAGGAAAATCGGGACGGGCCGACAGGGACGCTAGGACACCGCGTACCTTCTGGCATACAGTCCCTAACCACGACCAGGCACCAAAAACGGGTTCCGTGCGCAGGGCGGGCACATGCGCACTGGGAGAATCAAGCGATCGGCCCCGCCTGTTGCTCACAGCCCGGTCCCACCCCGGGCGCTGCGGACGGCGCGGGCGCAGATCCGCGGGGCGGGCCCAACGAGGGGGTGGGACCTCTGCGCCCGGGCCGCCTCCTCTGCCTACTAACACTGCAAGCAGGCTCCCAGGCTCGACACGCCTCCCACCAGCTCAGGTGCCTCTTGCTTTCGACCCCCGGCCTCACCTGGGCTCCCAATGGACCCCAACTGCCCCTGCTCCACTGGGAAGGAACCCCTGGCTCTGGGCCTCGGAGGCCCGCTTCTCAGGCACAGGACAGAGTGTCCCTGGGGTTAGGTGAGGAAGAATTTTGAATTTGAGCACGAGTGCACGCCCGCGGTTCACCCAGTGCTTTCTTCCTAGCCAGGGCAGGGACGGCATTTTTTAATCTTTTTTTTTTTTTTTTTTTTCTTGGGCCGTAGCACTCGGCTCGTGGGAGCTTAGTTCCCTGACCAGGGATTGAACCCAGACACTAGGAAGTGAGAACGCTGACCCCTAACCACTAAACCGCCAGAGATTTCCAGCCTCTATTTTTGAATGGAGAGTACAGAGGCTCAAGAGTGTCTTTGTTGAGGTCACCCAGCAGGTCGGGGGATTGCTAGACCCAGTGTCTGGAGGAGGCCACGGAGCTGCCAGGACTTGATGGGAGGAGGGGACATTGCCTCTTTGGGGTTCAGGCCATGGGCCCTGGCCCCCAGCCCCAGTCAGCCTGGGCTGGGTCTGGAGCCTGGGACCTTCCCTATGGAGTCCATCAGGAGGGGACCTACCCTCCTTGGACCAGAAGAGAGGAGCTGGGGCTTCTCTATGCGCCTCAGTGGACACGAGCTCCCGGGGCTGGGTCCTGACGGAGGAGGAGGGCTCAGGGAGGCATTGCTGACCGTCTGCTGTAGCTCCTGCATCCCCCTCCCTGCTCACTGCTGGCCCTTCCCTTCCTGGCAGGCGGCTCCTGCAGCTGTGCTGGCTCCTGCACCTGCAAAGCCTGCAGATGCACCTCCTGCAAGAAGAGTGAGTGTGGGGCCTTCTCTGGGCACCTGGGGGCTGCAGCTAGGGGGAGGGAGGGAACCCAGAGCGGGCTCTGAGTGTATGGCTCAGGCGGGGGGAGGGGGGGGCTGGTCTTCCTTTGCTCTTCGACACCTGTCACTGCTGCTTCTGACTTTCTGCCCTGTCCTTGGCGTAGATGGGGCAGGGCAGCCATTTCCTAGTGGAAGCCAAACCCCAAGGTCCTCCCAACTGTCTTGGAACAGAGCATGTTTTTCTGTACTCAGGGTCCTTTGGATCTGAGGGCTTGTCGCAGGGCTGCTGTTGGGCAAGGAGGAGCCTGGGGAAGTCATCGCTGACATCTGCTTTCCCCCATCTCTCCCCAGGCTGCTGCTCCTGCTGCCCCGTGGGCTGCGCCAAGTGTGCCCAGGGCTGCGTGTGCAAAGGGGCCTCGGACAAGTGCAGCTGCTGTGCCTGATGTCGCGGACAGCCTGCCCCGGGTGTCAATGGAAGAACGCGGGCCGACCTGCGTTTTTATAAAACCCTGACTTGATTGCTACATTCCCTTTCCGATGAAATATGTAAGTGGTAATAAAAGTTGTTGACACTCTTCCGACTCGGCTTTGTTTTCTGTGCACTGGGAATGAGGGCTTTTGTGCCATCCAGGGCTGGTGTAGGACACTGGACGAGAAGTGCAGAGACTTGGGTACTGGAACAAAACGTGAGTCCCTACCAAACTGAGTGCCTAAGACGAGACACACTCCCTCACTGGGTTCATCTTCCGTAAAATGGAAGAGCATCAGACCAGGTGCTCTAAGGGTGTGGAACAGATACAAGGTCCCCTCCATTCTCATGGCAAGGGTTGGTGGCATGGCAAGGGTTGGTGACTTCTCAATGCCTCATTTCCCATCCTCTGACTTCCCTGGCTGACTTCACTTCCTCATAGGTTTTAGGCTTGATAGACTCTAAAGAAGTGGGAATCACACCTCCAGTTACCTGACTCCCTACCCGGAAGTCTCAAACTCCCGGCACTGAAAGACGTGTGAATTCTCTAGCTGTGGTTTTTATTGTCTAACTTCACAAACGTAACCTTTGGTCAAATAAAATTCAGTGAATTACTAAGAAAAATTGAAAAGGACACAAAATGCAAAACCCACTTTTTGATTCCATAAATTTGAATAAATATATGAAGAACAGAGTAATACAGGAAAAATTTAAAAAGTAAAAACATGTTTGTTCACCTGAAACTCACACAATATTGTAAATCAGCTATACTTCAATTATTAAAAAAAACCACATGTGTTCATCAAAGGAGTATGTTGAACACTGAAAACACTTTCAAACGCCCCACTGTGTGGACCACCCACACCTGGAGTAGCTCTTCCCCCATCCCCACAGGGAACATCCTTCTTGGCTGGCCCAGTGCCAGTCACAGGACACCTGCTTCCCCTGAGAGCTCCC
Organism: Physeter macrocephalus; assembly: GCF_002837175.3. Classification (NCBI taxonomy): domain Eukaryota; kingdom Metazoa; phylum Chordata; class Mammalia; order Artiodactyla; family Physeteridae; genus Physeter; species Physeter macrocephalus. The sequence goes on from NW_021147118.1 coordinate 19,770, forward strand.
TGCGGGGTGAGTTGGCTCTGAATCTTTGCAAGTTCCTTTAGGTCAGGCTGAACTCTGCCTTCAAACTCCAGCCCTTGGCTACTTGAAACCAGCAAAGTGACTAGGAATTTGCGCGTAATGCCCAGCCGTTTCCCTACAAGAGGCAGAGGACCTGGAAATTGGTTCCAGATGAAGGACTTCATGTCTGCCTCTGCAGGGTAGTGTCAGATTCTGCATTTACAAAGTTGTGGTGGTATTTATTAGGAAGGACTGAGGCGCTGAGTGACTTGTAAATAATGGCAACAGCTAGTCGTCCTGACAACTTTTGGAGGGATTTGCTATTGGATGTAAAGTCCAAGAGAAAGACGAGTCACGTGGCCCAAGTGTCAGGCCCACACTTACCCACAGGTGTCCTGTGTGAAGAGGGGATTTCAGGAGCCAGCCTGGGCTGGGTGCATGGGTGCTGGGGTCAGGCAGTCTTGGTTCACAGACCACAGTGGCACTTACCAGCCGCGTATCCTAAATGACTCGCTCAACCTCTCTAGGTCTCCATTTCCTATAAAAAGGAGATTATATCCCTATGTGGTGCTGAGAGTGGCCTAGACCCTCCTAGGGCTTAGTCAACAGTGTCTATTACGATGCTTCTGTTCACAGTAACGTTACTGGGATAGACTCTTGTCGAATTCCAACAAGCTCTTGGGGAAAGGCTCATGGTTTTGCAAGCATTTCTCCAGGCTGGAGGTTAACGTTTGACTGCAAATTTACTGATCCGGTGGCAGGCCGAGTGGGGATGCCCTGCAATAGGGACCCTAGGATAAGATGCTGCCACACCATCTGGAGAAACACAAAACCAATGCCCACCCTTCATATCTATCACTTGATCTACATGGAACCAGTAACAGAGTGAACCTGCAGGGGCTGGAACGACTGTGCCAGCTACCCAGAGTTTAAGCACCCTGCCTAAGGGCACACAGATCATATTCAGAGGTCTGAACCTATAGCAAGGCTGTCTCACCTCCTTGCCAAAGGGCGCTGATTATGAGGTCACTGAATGCTGAGTCCTGCCTATCATTACTCAGAGCTGGAAGGGTCCTTTGAGACAGTCTAGTTGTGCTTCTGGCTCGAGAGATGGGAGACTGAAGTCCAGAGAGGTCACAGAGCTATGCAGAGGGATCTGACTGCCTGCTCCGGGCTCTTCCCACCGCTGCATACTGAAAGGGAAATAACCACTTTTCCTGCTTTGCTATTTCATGCCAGCTCTGCCCATCACTTACAATGATCCCTTCCATGGGGTGGGATCTATGCTTTGGGAACCTCCATCCCGGAGCGGGGCGGACTGGCTAGGATCAGGAAAACCCCTGGCAAGTTTAGGCCAGGAGCACCGGGACAAATGTGCCCGTCCATCCATTCGGGAGTGGAGAACAGAAGGAAGGATGGGAGGCAGAGGCCTGAGTTGGTCGCGGTGCTCTCACGGAGAAACGTTAGAGACACGCCGCCTAAGGACCGTCTAAGGTGGGGACCAGGACAGGAAATGCTGGGGGAAGAGGGAGTCGGAGGATCGGTGCTGAAGGTCACCTCCACCACCGGTCTCTGCACACAACTCCCAGGATCCAGCCACGCCTGGGACGTGAGCGAGAGACTAGGGCTGCACACGGGCTCCGGAAACGGGGAACCTGAAGACAACAGCGCGGGGGCCGGCGGTGGGGAAGACAGCGAGGACACAGAGGCTGCGCTGCTGCAAAATCCGGGAACAAGGTGGCTGCCGCCCTCAGGAAAATCGGGACGGGCCGACAGGGACGCTAGGACACCGCGTACCTCCTGGCAAACAGTCCCTACCCGCGAGCACGCACCAAACACGGCTCTCCCCGCGCAGAGGCCACCCATGCGCACTGGCAGAATCGTGCGCTCGGCCCCGACTGTTGCTCACAGCCCGGCCCCCGCCACCCTGGGCGCTTCGGCCGGCGCGGGCGCAGATCCGCGGGGCGGGCCCAACGAGGGGGTGGGACCTCTGCGCCCGGGCCGCCTCCTCTGCCTACTAACACTGCAAGCAGGCTCCCAGGCTCGACACGCCTCCCACCAGCTCAGGTGCCTCTTGCTTTCGACCCCCGGCCTCACCTGGGCTCCCAATGGACCCCAACTGCCCCTGCTCCACTGGGAAGGAACCCCTGGCTCTGGGCCTCGGAGGCCCGCTTCTCAGGCACAGGACAGAGTGTCCCTGGGGTTAGGTGAGGAAGAATTTTGAATTTGAGCACGAGTGCACGCCCGCGGTTCACCCAGTGCTTTCTTCCTAGCCAGGGCAGGGACGGCATTTTTTAATCTTTTTTTTTTTTTTTTTTTTCTTTTTGGGCCGTAGCACTCGGCTCGTGGGAGCTTAGTTCCCTGACCAGGGATTGAACCCAGACACTAGGAAGTGAGAACGCTGACCCCTAACCACTAAACCGCCAGAGATTTCCAGCCTCTATTTTTGAATGGAGAGTACAGAGGCTCAAGAGTGTCTTTGTTGAGGTCACCCAGCAGGTCGGGGGATTGCTAGACCCAGTGTCTGGAGGAGGCCACGGAGCTGCCAGGACTTGATGGGAGGAGGGGACATTGCCTCTTTGGGGTTCAGGCCATGGGCCCTGGCCCCCAGCCCCAGTCAGCCTGGGCTGGGTCTGGAGCCTGGGACCTTCCCTATGGAGTCCATCAGGAGGGGACCTACCCTCCTTGGACCAGAAGAGAGGAGCTGGGGCTTCTCTATGCGCCTCAGTGGACACGAGCTCCCGGGGCTGGGTCCTGACGGAGGAGGAGGGCTCAGGGAGGCATTGCTGACCGTCTGCTGTAGCTCCTGCATCCCCCTCCCTGCTCACTGCTGGCCCTTCCCTTCCTGGCAGGCGGCTCCTGCAGCTGTGCTGGCTCCTGCACCTGCAAAGCCTGCAGATGCACCTCCTGCAAGAAGAGTGAGTGTGGGGCCTTCTCTGGGCACCTGGGGGCTGCAGCTAGGGGGAGGGAGGGAACCCAGAGCGGGCTCTGAGTGTATGGCTCAGGCGGGGGGAGGGGGGGGCTGGTCTTCCTTTGCTCTTCGACACCTGTCACTGCTGCTTCTGACTTTCTGCCCTGTCCTTGGCGTAGATGGGGCAGGGCAGCCATTTCCTAGTGGAAGCCAAACCCCAAGGTCCTCCCAACTGTCTTGGAACAGAGCATGTTTTTCTGTACTCAGGGTCCTTTGGATCTGAGGGCTTGTCGCAGGGCTGCTGTTGGGCAAGGAGGAGCCTGGGGAAGTCATCGCTGACATCTGCTTTCCCCCATCTCTCCCCAGGCTGCTGCTCCTGCTGCCCCGTGGGCTGCGCCAAGTGTGCCCAGGGCTGCGTGTGCAAAGGGGCCTCGGACAAGTGCAGCTGCTGTGCCTGATGTCGCGGACAGCCTGCCCCGGGTGTCAATGGAAGAACGCGGGCCGACCTGCGTTTTTATAAAACCCTGACTTGATTGCTACATTCCCTTTCCGATGAAATATGTAAGTGGTAATAAAAGTTGTTGACACTCTTCCGACTCGGCTTTGTTTTCTGTGCACTGGGAATGAGGGCTTTTGTGCCATCCAGGGCTGGTGTAGGACACTGGACGAGAAGTGCAGAGACTTGGGTACTGGAACAAAACGTGAGTCCCTACCAAACTGAGTGCCTAAGACGAGACACACTCCCTCACTGGGTTCATCTTCCGTAAAATGGAAGAGCATCAGACCAGGTGCTCTAAGGGTGTGGAACAGATACAAGGTCCCCTCCATTCTCATGGCAAGGGTTGGTGGCATGGCAAGGGTTGGTGACTTCTCAATGCCTCATTTCCCATCCTCTGACTTCCCTGGCTGACTTCACTTCCTCATAGGTTTTAGGCTTGATAGACTCTAAAGAAGTGGGAATCACACCTCCAGTTACCTGACTCCCTACCCGGAAGTCTCAAACTCCCGGCACTGAAAGACGTGTGAATTCTCTAGCTGTGGTTTTTATTGTCTAACTTCACAAACGTAACCTTTGGTCAAATAAAATTCAGTGAATTACTAAGAAAAATTGAAAAGGACACAAAATGCAAAACCCACTTTTTGATTCCATAAATTTGAATAAATATATGAAGAACAGAGTAATACAGGAAAAATTTAAAAAGTAAAAACATGTTTGTTCACCTGAAACTCACACAATATTGTAAATCAGCTATACTTCAATTATTAAAAAAAACCACATGTGTTCATCAAAGGAGTATGTTGAACACTGAAAACACTTTCAAACGCCCCACTGTGT
>NW_021147119.1:0-23995 GCF_002837175.3 Physeter macrocephalus
GTGAAATATTCAGTTTTTAAATAAAACCAGGTTGGTTAACTTGGACGTGTTTGTAAGCTGAAGGCAGTCTACAGGCTGCGTGATTGTGGCCTTGGAATGGGATGATGCCACTAACACACTGAGCATGGCACCTGATGTGTTGTGAGTGTGTGGTCAGATTAACCATGACAGTGAGGTCATCTGACGTCAAATCCAGTGCTTGTCCTAACACACCCTGCAACTGCCCTCTCCCACAGGTCAGAACACTGTGTTTTAGTCCTGACTTTCTTTTTTGCCAGTGTCATGGGTGAACTTGGCTTTGCTACTTTGCCTGACTGGGCCTCAGTTTCCCTCTCAGCTAAATGGTAAGAGTAGCTCTTGCTTCCAGCCCTTGGCTGCTGGAGAGGCTGCGGTGGAGTCTTCATACCACTCCTCCCACCCTTTGAAAAGCTGGTCTGCCAACTGATGAGAAGTAGGAAGAGGCTGGGTTGTCTGCCCCCGAGCCAGCCAACTCCTTTCCCCCTAGTCTTCCTCAGGCACTGCCTTGCCTGACCAGATGTTTTACCTGTAAGGGCCTCAAGGGGCTGTCCTGTCCTGGGCAGCCTGCCAGGTCCCCATGCTGGTTGTGCGGTTAAAAAAGTCTCATTCGACCCCTCATCTGATCTCAGTTGGAGGAAATACGACTGTGGATATAGTGAGAGATTGGGCAGGCCTTTAAAATGAGACCGGGGTTGGAAGTGAGAAAGCAAAGAGCTCACCTCCTACCCCAGCACCTGGCCCCATCCTATCTTCTTCCTTCATCACTTCCAAGATACGGGCTGGGGACAGGCTTCACATCTCACATGCGCGATGTGGGCGAGGGATTATGTACCTTGGTTAACAATGACAGAGAGAGCAGCCACCATTTCTTGAGGTACTTGCACCAAGCGCTCTTGAATATCACTGATCTCTGTACCAGCTCTGAGAAGCCCAGCCTACAGATGAAGAAACTAAGCTTCAGAGGGTGACTTGCCTCCACAGCTGCAAAGTATTGGGCCAAGAGTACGTCCCACCCCTGCCTGTCCAAGGTGTTAACCGTTATGGCCTCCTAGGTACGGGGAGCAGGGAGAAGGAAGGGTGTTCTCGGCTAGGCCAGGCCAAGAGAAGGGAGAATTCATCGTGTCCTCTGGGCACTGGAGACCTTCATTCTGCCTCCAGAGCTGACATGAACTTAGGACTTAGGGCTGGGCTCTGCTCCAGCCTTTGCCTGCTTCTCCCCAGTTTCTTCATTTGTTAAATAGAAGAATAAACCCTGGCTTCCTTCTTAAGGGTGTTTGTGAGCCTCTAATGAGACCGTGAGTGTGAAACCACTTGGGAATGTAAAGCTGTCTGGGCTGGGCTGTAGTTAAAGGCTATTGTGCCATTATGGGATGGAACTTGGGGGTAGAAAGAGGCCCCACCCGGAGCTGGATGCTGAGAAAGTGAGAGCCCCGCTTAGGGTTGATCCTTCTCTAAGTACAGCCACTTGCCTGTCTTCTCAGGCCCCCTTTATGCATTTCAGCACTGGTCAGACTTAGAAATAGGCCTTATCTAACCCCGGCCTCTGTCCTCCTTGGTTTCTGTTCTGTCTCTTCAAAGCTGCCTTGGAGACCATAACCTGAGACAAGTTATGGGACTTTGGAGCCAGGTGGACCCTGGATTCAAATCCTAGCTCTGTCATTAACTAGCTTTGTGACCTTGGGCAAGTCATTCCACTTTTCTGAGCCTTGATTTCCACATTTGTGAAAGGAGATGGCAATTTTTTTACTAGTCAGGATCCTTTCGGTGGCAAGTGGTAGATAGAAATCCTGGTCAAACTGGTGTATTAGTTATCTGTTACTGTATAGCAATTTAAATCCAAAACTTACTGGCTTAAAACAATAAACATTTATTATTTCAGTTTCTGTGCATTGAGAGTTTGAGAGCAGCTTAATTCATGAGGTTGTAGTCGAGATGTCAGCCAGGGCTGCAGTCATCTGAAGGCTTGACTGGAGCTGGAAGATCCACTTCACATCACTATTGGCAGGTGGTTCCTTGCCCCATGAGTATCTCCATAGGGCTGCTTAAGTTTCCTCATGAGATGGCAGCTGGCCTCCCCCGGATGCAGGGGGAGAGCAAAGGAGGAAGCTGAAGTGCCTTTTAGGACCCAGTCTCCAAGTCACACATCATCACTTCTGCTTTATTCTGTTCATTAGAATTGAGTCACTCAAGGGGTGAGGAATTAGGCTCCACCTCTTGAAGGAAGGAGTTTTATGAATTTATAGACAAAGATTTTAAGGATGTATTTTGGAAGGCAGCTATGCTCACCACTCTACCACCAGTGCTAAGGATGTATTTTGAAACAAACACAACCAGTGTAATCTAAAAAGGAACTCTATTGGTTCTGTAATGGAGGAGTCTAAGATTCAGACACTGGATCCAGGGATCCATTGGCATCAGAGCTCTTTCTCTGTCTCTTGGCTCTTTTCCCCCTACATTCACTTCACTTGTCAAATAGACTTGCCCCTGGTGAGCAGAGACTGATAGCCTCCCTGTTTAGGAATCCTGAAAGCCTCTGTCATAAAAATATGTCCTGTCCATAGATAAATTCCAGAGAAGCATTTTGGTTAGCTGCTTAGGTTGGTGGAGGGTAAGGAAGGAGATGTAATTGATTGTCCCATTAGGGCTGCTTGGAGGGGAGGATGTAGCTTGGTTCCCCCTTGAAGAAGGGGAGCTGAGCAGCCAAAAGCCACACTGGAGGCTGGCTGTGAGGATAGAATGAAGTAATATGCTTAACACTCTGCAGATGTCACGACAGAACAGTTCCTGCCTCTTTTGGCAGCTAGATGCAGGTAAGGGATCCCAGAGCATGGCACTGATTCCAGCTTTTTCTGTGTTTCTCCCCAGCTGGATGAAGCAGTGGCTGAAGCCCACCTGGGCAAGCTGAATGTGAAGCTGACCAAGTTGACCGAGAAGCAGGCCCAGTACTTGGGCATGTCCTGTGATGGCCCCTTCAAACCTGATCACTACCGCTATTGAGAACCAGGCCTGCCCTTTGCCTTCCAGCTGCTGTCCTTGCCTGGGTCCCACCTCTCCTTCCCAAGAGCAAATGGCACCACCTTTGAGATTGGTTTGATAATGTTCCCCATCAACCCCCTGGGTCTAGTCACTCAGTCTTTGGCCTCTGCTGCATCCCTCATACTGTTCCAAGTGTGGCAGGGGGAATTGAGAAGTCCCTCCTCAAGCCCTGGTCATGATAGAGGTACACGGGAGTTACCCACAGGGAGCCATGAGCTCAGGGGTTCTGGAACTGCTCACTCAGTCAGTCCTTCCTTAGGCTGGAAGTTGGCAGTGGTGTTCACAAAGCCCATGCACTTTACCATCCAGGCCCTCACTTAGCCTATGGACTTTATACCCATGTTCTTGGTTTACAGGTTCATTGGTTCCTCAGCCCATGACAGATGAGAAGGAGCTATGTCAAAGGGTGTGGAGGAACTGTTGGAGTTTGAATGCTCCTGAGAGCCCAGCTTAGTGCTTGGCATTCTCTTAAACCTCAGAATGATGAGGTTGGTACTTTTAGTCCCTATTTTACAGGGGTTGGAATATATTGTTAAGGGATAGCCAGGAAAGGATGAGAGAAGTGACAGCCAGAGGTTGAGAGGGGCCAGAGAAACATAAAAGTGCATTGTAACTTGATGTTCCCATCACAACTCTGGGTCAAAAAGAGATTAAATTGGTTTATAATGTTAAAAGAGAGCAAGAAGGTGGGTTAATAAAAATTTTGGTGCCTAAAAGAATTTTGAGCCTTTATTTTATAGATAATCCACTGCCAACAATGTATGGTATAAGCCAAGGGGTAATAGTCTGATGTGCTGTAATAGTTTGCTGTGTTGCAGTATGGGGTGATAAGGGCTGCAGGCACACCCTTGGGCTTGGAAGAATGGGTAAAATGAAGAGAGAACTCTTGTGTCTTCAGGTGTGTCTTGTAAACAGCCTGTTTTTTACCCAACCTAAGAGTCATTTAATAGGTGAGATTAACCTATTTATATTTATTGTAATCTCTGTTTGTATTTATTTCCTCTACCTTATTTTTTTCTGTTCCAATTTATAATTTCGTTTTCTCCCCATTTCCACTTTGGCTTGATCCAGTGCTCCTTGGGGGACTGTTGTTTATTGAGCACCTACTGAGTGCTAGGTGCTTTGTAGTTTCATTATTCTCACAACAAGCTTAGTAATATTATTATCCTAATTTTATGGATGAGAATGGAGACTTATAGAAGTTAAGCGTCTTTCCTAGAGTCCACAGTTACAACTGGCCTCATCATGATTCAAATCACAGGAAGGTGGGTGGGAAATGGGGCACTCTATTTGCCTAAATCGTCATTTACTGAACCCCTGTTCTGGTCTTGGAAGTCAGAGAAAAACAAGAACCCGCCTGGGAAGGGTAACTAGAGACTATTCTAAGGGTCATCCACTGCATGGAAGGCCTGATGGGGATGCTGGGATGTTTGAGACCTAACCCCAGCCTGCTGGGAATCTCAAGCTAGAAGGAGAAGGCAGGCATACAAACAGCTTTGCCATCTCTTGGCACTTCCCTTTCTCTGCTCAGCTTTAGAGTTCAGTGCCTGGCAGCACTGAAAGGCAGGAGGGAAAAGGTGATGCTTGAATTGGATTTTGTTGTTTTGTTTTTTAATATTTTATTTATTTTCTTTATTTTTTTTGGCTGCGTCAGGTCTTATTTGCAGCATTTGGAATCTTTCGTTGCAGCATGTGGGCTTCTCTCCAGTTGCATCGCTTGGGCTTCTCTCCAGTTGTGGTACGCGGGTTTTCTCTATCTAGCTGTGGTGCGCGGGCTCCAGAGCGCATGGGCTCTGTGGTTTGCAGCATGCGGGCTCTCTAGTTGAGGCACACGAGCTCAGTAGTTGCGGCGCGTGGGCTTAGGTGCCCCATGGCATGTGGGATCTTAGTTTCCCGATCAGGGATTGAACCTGCATCCCCTGCATTGGAAGGCAGATTCTTTACCACTGGACCACAAGGGAAGTCCCTTGAAATGGATTTTGAAAGAACTTAAGATTTTTAACAGGAATTGAAGGCAAGAGCATTTTGGGCAGCAGAACAACTTAAGCGGGAGTGAGTTGGGGGGCAGGGAGTTTAATATAGGGGGAGCTATGAGGTAGAGGGCTAGAAACGTGGCCTGGGAGACAGGAAGGAGAGCCTTTGAACACTAGGATGAGACCTTAGTGTTTTTTTGTTTTTTTTTTGCGGTACGTGGGCCTCTCACTGTTGTGGCCTCTCCCGTTGCGGAGCACAGGCTCCGGACGCGCAGGCTCAGCGGCCATGGCTCGCGGGCCCAGCCGCTCCGCCGCATGTGGGATCTTCCCGGACCAGGGCACGAACCCGTATCCCCTGCATCGGCAGGCGGACTCTCAACCACTGCGCCACCAGGGAAGCCCCCGAGACCTTAGTTTTAATCCTTGAGCTGCACAGATCCCTGAAACAACCCTACTTGACTGAACACTCATACTTGTGGCTTGTTTTGTATTCTCAACCTCTGGCTATTACCTGGTATTAATTAGCGGAGAGATTCAGAGAGGTCAAATGGCCTGACCTAAGATCACACGGTAAGTGGTGCTGCCTGGACTCCACCTCGGGTTGGTCCGAGTCCTGGGCCAGGCAATTGTGTGAGACAAATGGCGAGTGTTTAAGTGAAGGTTGCTCTACTCAAGGCATGACGTTTTGACAGAAGGTAGTGGGTTGCCATTGGGGCTCTCTTTAGTATTTCTTCCTCCAGAGCTGAGTGAGAGTTGAGTATACAGGAGAACATGAGGAGATGGAGATTGAGGCCAATCCTGCCTCTCAGATCAGCTTTCCCAACCAGGAGTCCACAGCATCATGCTTGGCATGCCCTTGGCTGTATCTGGCGTTGTAACTCCACTTCTACTATTTGAGTGCAAATGCATCTGAGTGATAGAAAGAAGGGCTTGTTTAGTCTAACTTTTTAAAGTATATGGTGTCCAGCAAAACCCTTGTCGATGGCCTGTGGTCTGATGGGCGTGAAGGGCTGAAAACTAGAGGATCAATAGACCCTCCCCATGCTTTCTCGGGCTTGGATGTTCATCAACGTGTCCTGCCCAGTTAATTCTCAGCCTTTTTTTCTCCATGCATATAGTTGACGTTGCATTAGGTTACATGAATGTATGCTATGACTCTGCTGTAAATAATTTTAAAACTTTGGTACTTCAACTATTATTAGCAACAAACGACACAGGAACCACTTCTCAACCAATCATGACACCAACGGTCAAAACAGACCAAGATCCACTGCTGCCCACTGCCATTTCTTTTACAGCTAATTGTGTACCAGCCATTGCTCTAAGTAAGCGCTTCCTTATTCCTCCTGATAACCTTGTAGAGACTTGAATTCCTGTTTTACAGTTCAGAAAACAGGCTTTGAGAGAGTGAGCTGGCTTTTGTACCCGGTAGGACTCTGAGACCAGAATCCCAGCTCTTCTCAGTAGAAAAGGGGGAGGCTGCTGTTCATCTGAGCCAGAGAGGTTAAATGCCTTATCCTTCATGGCAGCCATGCTCCCTTCCCTCAAATCTGTCTGCTCCCAGACTCAAGAAATACCTTTCCAGATGTTCCCTCTGTGAGATCCAATGTAGTCCCCCACATCCGGTCCCCTAGGGGTTCTGGTTTCTGTTATCCTGGCCTTTTCCTTTCCTCTTTGGAGGTGTCCTGCCAGTTCTCAGAACCTTTCTTCTTTAAAAAAAATACCCTCTCCTTTCACATCTGGTCTCAGCCTTACCTCTGATCTCAGATCTGCTAATCTCACATGTTTGACACTGACCAGGTATCCACAATGAAAGTTGATGTGTCTACTGTTCCCCGCCAACGCCACTCCTGATGCCTGGGCATCATGGGGAAAGAAGGAATTGGCCAAGGGTCCTATAGTATCTGGTCTGACTGGGTTTTTTTTTTCCAGGAAAGTGAGAAGGGAGGTTAAGACCTGGGGGATTTTGTGGAACAGTGGACTGGGCTTTGAAGGGAGGAGACCTGGGTCTGCTGTTAACTCACCATGTGACTTTGGGCAAGGACAGAAGTACCTACCTCAGATGGTTGTTTTGAGGGTCAGTGATATAATGTGTATATAAAGAGTTTTTGGGTTTTTTTTTAACATCTCTATTGGAGTATAATTGCTTTACAATGGTGTGTTAGTTTCTGCTTTATAACAAAGTGAATCAGCTATACATATACATATATCCCCATATCTCCTCCCTCTCGCGTCTCCCTCCCACCCTCCCTATCCCACCTGTGTAGGTGGTCACAAAGCACCGAGCTGACCTCCCTGTGCTATGCAGCTGCTTCCCACTAGCTATCTATTTTATATTTGGTAGTATATATAAGTCCATGGCACTCTCTCACTTCATCCCAGCTTATCCTTCCCCCTCCCTGTGTCCTCAAGTCCATTCTCTATGTCTGCGTCCTCCCACCCTCCCTATCCCACCCCTCTAGGTGGTCACAAAGCACCAAGCTGATCTCCCTGTGCTATGCTAATCTCCCTGTGCTATCCGGCTGCTTCCCAGTAGCTATTTTACATTTAGTAGTGTATATATGTCTATGCCACTCTCTCACTTCATCCCAGCTTATCCTTCCCCCTCCCTGTGTCCTCAAGTCCATTCTCTAGTAGGTCTGTGTCTTTATTCCCATCTTTTCTTCAAGAACCTTGAAGAAAAGGTTCTTCATGACCTTTTTTAAAAAAATTCCATATATATGTGTTAGCATATGGTATTTGTTTTTCTCTTTCTGACTTACTTCACTCTGTACGACAGACTCTAGTTCCATCCACCTCACTACAAATGACTCAATTTCGTTTCTTTTTATGGCTGAGTAATATTCCATTGCATATATGTGCCACATCTTCTTTATCTATTCATCTGTCAATGGACACTTACGTTGCTTCCATGTCCTGGCTATTGTAAATATATAAAGAGTTTTATGTCAAGTTTTCAGGGCTGTGTCAGGCACCACTGGGTGGGAAGGAGCTGTTTTGAAGGCAGGAAATTTAGGATATTTAGAAAATTAAACAGTACTTTGGAAAAATCTTAGGATCTTAGAACTTGGAAGGAACTTAGAGCATCTGTAGAGCCAAATCCAGCATCTGTGTATGGAGAAATGCGGGCCCAGAGAGTTTAAGTGACGTCCAAAGTCACCCTGCAGATCTAGGTGTCCTGCTTGCCTCTAGGCAAGAGCTCTTTCCTGCATACCAAGACCCTCTGCTCACCTCCACGTGGCAGGTTATGGTGGGAGGGCCTTGCTAGGCTACATGTGCTGGAATCCCTTTTCAAGTCTTGTTGGAGACAAGTAATGAGGAGCTTGGAGGGCTTGAGGTAGCATGGACTAAAACCCAGGAGGGGTTGTGAGGGCCTGCTTATGCCAGGAGAACTACAAGAGGCAGCAGGCAGGGGTCGGCTTTGCTCTGGGGAGCTGAGTTTTCCGGAAACCTCAGGAATCCAGATTCTCATCCCTGAGACCCCCTCAGGACTACCCCAGAGGACAGGGCTAGGAAATCTGCTTGAAGTGATGGAGGCAGCCAGGGGTGCTTATGTGATCAGGCCTTGTCAATCAGCTTCAGTAAGTTCCTCATGGATACACTCTCCAAACTGGCTCAAGGATAGGCACATAACTCACATAGTTGGTCCAGATTCAACCCCAGGATTTCAGGATTTTTACTAGAATTCTGGTGTGGTGCAATACAGAGAACTGTCCAACAGTGATCCTAGGAGCTTACCCTGGGCGGCCTGCACCCAGTGCGGGCTGCGCTTGGAGCCAGATTCCCTCAGGTCTGCTGGCTTCCTCTCCCTGGCTGGAGGAGTTACAACCACCGAGGGGTCCCAAAAGACCCCAGGTGCTGGGCAGTGGGCTTTTCCTGACAACTCCATAAATAGTTGGTACCTGCATTCACACTGCTAAGTACCTGATAGTCTGATTGCCCCCACTCACAGTTCTCATACTTGGCGTATTACAAGGGAGAGAAACAGAAGTAGCTGGAAACATACACCCACGGTATGTCCAACAGAATGCCCTGCCTCAGCATGTCTCTTTGTGGGAAACTTGCTGGCTCTTGTGACTGCTGGCTTGTACGGATCCCCACTAACCCAGTGGTTCTTAAACCTGAGTGTGTCAGGACCACCTGGAGGGCTTGTTAAAACACAGATTGCTGGGCTCACCCCCAGAGCTTCTGATTCAGTAGGCCTGAGATGGGGCCCTATAATTTGCATTTCTAACAAGTTCCCTTGCGACCCCTCCCACCCAGTGCCTGTTGCACAGCAGGTGACAACTGTAACAGAGACCCACCTGTCCTGAAAGTGGAGAAGAGGCGCTCTCTTCAGTAGGGCTCCCAGGCTTGGCAGGAATGTGAGCCTAGAGCTGCTTCTTTGCCCCCATGAGGGGAAGCCTGCCTGAGGGTGACACCAACATAGAATTGAGAGACAGAGTGACACATTCCAGAGGACCTGAATCTAGCCATGCTTTATGCTAACTAGATCTACCCACTGGACTGTTTAGTGCTGTGACAACAACAAAGTTCCCTTTTTTTCCTTTAGCCCATTTGAACAGGGTTGCCGTCTCTGGCAATTTCAAGTGTCCTGCTGAGGTGGAGAAGACAGAAATGACACCAGGAGAGAAAATGGGAGAAAACCTTGGGGCTGAGGCTCCTGCAAGGTGTTGGCCCTAGGCAGACAGAATCTCCTTTGCCTGGCTTTCAGTGGCCTGGTGGTTAAGGGCGTAGGCTTTGGAATGAGGTGCGCTGGGTGTGAATCCCAGCGCTGAGGTGTGAGTTCCAGGCACAATACCTAGCCTCTCTGAGCCCCAAGTTCCCTTATTTACTATAATTCTTACCTCAAGAAGCAAATTTGGGAGCTTGGGTATCATCCTGGCATGAAGTAGCTGCTCAATCAATAGACATTATTAGTATGATATGATAAATGCAGATCCCACAGGCCTCAATCAATAGACATTATTAGTATGGTATTATGATAGTTACAAATCACATAGGCCTCAGGCTGTTAGCAGCAGCCCTGGGTCCCTGGCAAAAGGCAGGCAACAATCTCAGAGGCATCCTGGGGAGAGGGGGAGCATCTCAGGATCCTCCAGAGGCTCTGCACTCATCTCAGAGCCAGTGCAGGGGGCTCCATGATTCTGGTTTGGGTGAAATTACTGAGGATTACTTGAGGTGCTCCAGTACAGTTGGGCCTTCCTGGGTAGGGGGGGTGGGGAGGTTCTGTTAGACAAAGATCAATTAATTTCAAGATCATTTAAGACTGGGAAACCAAGGCTGCTTAGGGATTTTAAAGGGGTAGCCCTTGGCTGATGACTGAATTCAATGTCTCCTTCCCCTTATCAAATAACCCTCTTCATTTCCCAGCTCCTCAGGGGCTGCACTGCCCTCCCTTCCCCCCAGGCCCCTTCTCTACTTTTCTTTTGCAACCTCTGACATGTATACATTATGCAGAATTCCAGATGTTGATAGACATTGGGATAAATAATGAGAGAAAAAAAGAAAAAAAACGCAAAAAACCAAACTTTTCCCCAAAGTCATAAGGCTCTAGTTTTTGATTTGGGGAGGAATCAGCTCACTCAATGGCTTGTAAATGTGATCTTATAAAATTAGGTAATTTAGGAAGGTTTTTATCATTATCATCATTATATTAATTTTTCTTTAGTAGTCGTGATTTTATTATTGCTCTGGTAGTCTGTGCAGCCACTGGATCCAGGAATTCCAAAGAGGAGCTCTGAAAGATGTGAAAATCTTCAAGAGTCAAAGGAATGAAGCTCTTTGCTGGGCTCTGCAGATAACAAGGCACGATCATCATCATCATCATCAACATCACCATTAGGTGGTGCCACCTCCCAGACTCTACAACTCCCATAGCCAGCTGGGAGAGCTGACAATAGCTACTGTCTCTCTGCAAGCCATCAGTATAAAACTCTTTTCTGGAGTGAACATAAACATTGGATGATTTTACTGAGAAAACAGAAGACATTCCTGCCCTACCCCCAGTCCCACAACACACACCCCCTTTGCCTCACAATAAATATACTTCGTGCATGGAAGAAGAAAGGGAGGAACACGTTTATTCTAGACTAATCTGAAGTTCACTACAGATGGTTTGGCTAATTCAGTTAAAATTAAATTATTTTCTTTACCTGTCCTGTCCCCTTCACATATGGGAATTGGTTTTTGGAGTTAAATTCCTTTATAAAGTTCCTATTGTATGACTGGGAGTAATTTCTTGACAGTGGGTGAAGATGCTACATCTGTAATTGTTCAAACAGGTGGAGGCACTTAGAGTAAGGATCCAAAGATTGCCAATTAGGTTGGCCTCTGGTCCACAAGCCAGGAAGGGATTTGAGGTCCTGAGGATCTACCCCTCAGGGTAGTGGTTTTCGGAGTATATTGCTTCTGTAGAACCATAAGCTTCAACTTCTACTTTGAAAAACTTTGAAGCCATTTAAAAGTAATAAAAACATTCATGTTTAAATGTGCTAGGCACCAAATTTTAACACGTAGGAGATCACCTGGACTAGATTTTGAAATAAACCTCTTGCTGTTTCTGTTTAACAGGAGACTGTTCTGAGGTCACAGGGTGAGCTGTTAAAGCCTTTTTGTGGGCTTCCCTGGTGGCGCAGTGCTTGGGAATCTGCCTGCCTAATGCAGGGGACACGGGTTCGAGCCCTGGTCTGGGAAGATCCCACATGCCGCGGAGCAGCTAAGTCTGTGAGCCACAACTACTGAGCCTGCGCATCTGGAGCCTGTGCTCTGCAACGGAAGAGGCCGCGACAGTGAGAGGCCCGCGCACCGCGATGAAGAGTAAGGGGGGCCCCCGCCCCCCGCAACTAGAGAAAGCCCTCCCACAAAAACGAAGACCCAACACAGCAAAAAAAAAAAAAACAAAAAACGTTTTTGCAACAACTTCTCTGTGTGAATTAGACCTTTTTCGGTATTGTGCAACCAAAACAAAAGATGGAAAAAAACTGGTTGCTGAGGCTGTTATGGGAGGGCAACCGTTAATCTCTAATCTCTGATTTCAAATTTTTGTGTGCATCATTACAACCTTATAGTAACTTAAAACTGTTTCAATGTGTATTATATAATGGGGCTCCCCCTTAAGAATTCAACTGAGGAAAGGGTACCTCTCCTAAAAAAAAAATGAAAACCATTGCTTCAGATTATGTTGCAGAATTTCTGGTGCCAAAAGTGTCCTCAGAATAAATCCAGAGACCAGCTCTCTCATAGTGGCCAGTTGTAGATTTTGCCCTCCAGTAACTGTATCTTTGTTTTTTTTTAATTGGAGAATTACCCCTCCCACATTTCGAACAGACTTTGTGGGACTGTCTATCAAGATGGGCCACCCTTTCCTGGGTACCACTTCAGGTCAATCAGATTCCCTCTCTTGGGAATTTGAGTTATGAATGGTCCCATGCAAGAACTGAAGTGGTTGGAGGTGACTTATCCCATAGCTTTGCCCTGAAAACGCTGTCCATTGGTTTCTTTGGCCTGGCTCCTTTCACATCCCTCAGGGACCTATCCTTTCTGAGGCCTGTTGTATGGCTTTTCCTTCGATTTTTTGAGGTCTCCAGACCTCTCCAGTAGACTACCGCTCCCCTTTATTTGTTTCTTAGGCTAACCCGAATCGTTTCTGTTGTTTGCAACCAAAACATTCTGACTGATTTACTCCGAATTTTGCAAATGGGGAAATGGTAGTAGCATCAAGAGGTCAGTGACTTATTCAAGGCCACACTGTGAGAACTTTGGCACAAGTGTAAGGCCATGCTCTACAAGAAGAAATGATCCTAAATCAATATCCACAAAAGTAGAACAAATATATCTAGGACAGAATTCACCTTTGCACTTTGTGTGTGTATGGGGCAGGGGGGAGAGAAATATGAATAATGGTGTGGGAAATAGGGTGTGTGTGTCCCAGATCTTCACAACTCTGAGTCACAGATGTTTTTCAATTCTGGTCACTCAGGCAGGATTTTGCAGAGACCCAGAACCATTCTCTCAGGACCCTAAGGCTTGAGGAGGAATTCTGAAAAGGTGGATGAATCTTAGGCTCTCAAGCTGAAGGGGAACTTGGGCAGATAAATACCTAACCAGGGATCTGAGTCAACAGAAGTAAGAACTGAGAGTCTGAGGGAACAGACCAAACATGCTAACAATGGTTCTAACCTTTAACAAGGGCTGGTGGTCATGGTCCACTGGACCATGAGCTCTGTTAGGAGAGGATTGGACTTGTTCACCACAGTATTCACAGCACCTGGCACAATGCCTGGCACCTAGTACGTGCTCAATACACATTTGCTGAGTGAGTGAATGGGTTGAGCTTCCATGCGGTTGTCTGGACTCAGCAGCCTAGTGGTTTTGTCACTAATGGACTGGGTCTTTGGCTTTGCATCTCTGGCCTCACTCATAGGGGCCAAATGGTGCCTGGTAGGTGAGCAATGTCTGGAAAACACAGGAGCAGCAGCTGCAGTATATTCCCAATATTCTAATTACTGATGACATTTACTCAGCAGCATCTGTGGTACAAGGAACAAAAGGTTATTGCCCTGTGGGCGTGCAGCCAAAATGACAGAAAACAAAAACAAGCAACTGGTAGCTTTTCTCTGTCTGTGTGTGTATGTTGCTTGTTGTGTTAAGGTATAAGAAGCAACACTATTTTAGATTTATAACAAGAACAGCAAGACTGATTATATCCCATTTTACAGACAAGTAAATAGAAGCCCAGAGAAACACAGACTTTCCCAATGTGCAGAGTCGTGTCCCCAGCCTAGCCTGGAGCACCCATCTTTTTGTGTGTGTGCTCTGTCGGCAGCTCGAGCTCTGTCCAGTCCAGGGTCTTGTTTGCCTCCTCCATTCCATACTGGTTATGTCATTGCAGGCACAACAAGGGTCTCCAGTTGAGAAAGGTCCTTGGAAAGGAGCGAGTTTTAAAACATTTGAAAGAGGGAAGATTGTAAGTTGACAAGTGTGTCAGGGGAGGTGGCCCCATCTGTGCTGACCCCAGAGTCCCACTGTCCTCACCTCCAAGGACCAAGATACATGGTGGTTACCAGGGCTGAGGCAACTGCTCCACATTATTCTGTCACATAGCCTCTTTTTAGACTCTTTCTCATGTACAGACAGGCCTTGTTAGCATTATTTTTTAAAAAATTATCTTCTTACATCACCATCGTTTGCAGTTTCTTCTTTCTTGCTTATAGTGATTCCTTGGGGAAGAGCTCCAGCTCTGGGAGACGCCGACAGGTGAAACCTCAGCTTTTCTACCTTTTCAACTGGCAGGGATGCCCTCAGCCAAGCAGGGCAAGTAGGTGATGTCATTTAGAACCCTTTCCTCTCAAGGTGCTGGGAGTTTTCATGTGACTGCGCCCACACAGACCCTGTTCCTACTTTACCACCTCTCTCCCCCAAACAGCACCTCCCAGGGTCCTTCCAGAGATAAAATGCTGCATTTCAGTTTCCCACAGACTCAGAATCTCTAAGGATAGAATCTCGGGCAACAGTTTGGGACACTAGGAGACAGGCCCCTGATAATCCAGGACAAAAGTTGCTGCCTACTCACCACGCCCAGGCCCACTGCCTCCTTCCTGGCTGACAGAGCCGGGGCAGGGAGTGAGGAATGATTCCTGAACACCTGTTTCCTACTTGGGAGAGCCCAAACTCTAGGCTTTCAGAATTAAAAATGGCTGGGGACCAATGATCAGTGTTCATTTAGCCTGGGAGTGGGAAAACTCAATCAGATTCTCTTTCTAGGGCATTTGAATTATGAATGGTCCCATGCAAGAACTGAAGCTGTTGGAGGTGATTTATCCCATAGTCTTGCCCTGAAAACATTGCCCATTGTTTTCTTTGACCTAGCTCCTTTCACATCCCTCAGAGTCCTATCCTTTCTGAGGTTTGTGGTATGGCTTTTCCTTTGATTCTTTGAGGTCCTCAGACCTCTCCAGTAGACTACCGCCCTCCTTTGTCTCTTAGGCTAGCCATTTTGGGGGAGCCTCCTAAGGCTCTAGGGTCCTCAGGCCAGAGCAATGCCCAGTCACAATCAGCCACCCCAGTTTGTATCCGCGGACCCCTTAGGACAGACAGCCCAGTGAGACTGTGTATGGAGTTGTAGCCTTTTTTGTTTTGGGGCTGCTGAGGGGAGCTCCTTAGAAGGGGGAAAGGGTGAAACACTGAAAAGCAGTTCCTTAATGGTTCCTTTCTGCCTCCCTGGTTTTGGAGGCAGCTTCGGGTGTTCCCAGGCTTAAAGGAAGGGGGCAGCATTGTCTCTGGCGGCCACACCCAGAGATGGGCTTACCAGGAGGGCAGCCTCAGGGCCAGGTAACCAGGTTTCCCCAGGCCCAGCAGAGAGCAAGTGCGCAGCCCGCGGAACTTCTGCGGTGAAGGGGACTCGGCGAAGGGAAAAGGATCTTTCGGGTTCTTTAAAGAAACAGCCACACACCTTTCATTAGCCTACATATATTTGAATTTTAGCCCAGCCCAAGCCAAGTCTCCTTGAAGCCCCGCCTCCTGAAAGCTCCGCCCCAACGTCAGTAGCCACGCCCACTCCCTGTTCTAGGAAGCCACACCTACTAGAGATCGCCCGGCCCAGAAGGGCCCGTCCGGAGAGCCCCGCCCCTGGAAGCCCCGCCCCACCCCGCCCACCACCCAGAGGCGCGCTCAGCAGGTGGGGTTGAGCACGCGGCAGGAACAGGCGCTGCGGAAGAAGCGGCACTGGCAGAAGGCGCACGGGTCGCAGCAGGCGGGCGCCGGCGGCTTGCAGCTGTCGCGGGTGGCCACGCAGGGGCCAGGCGGCGGGGGCCGGGGCCGTGCCACCTTCTTCATCGAAGCCTTTTTCTGCGGGGAAACGCCGGGGCTGCCCGAGCAGTCCACGTCCGCCCCACTCGCCCTCACCTCTGCCTGGGGACTCCTTGGACTATGGAGGCCCCCGACCAGACATCCCTACCTGCTCCCCACCGCCCGCTCGACTGATGCCCATAGGGCACCCCAGCGGGTCCCCGCTTGCTCCCCCAACAATGCCCCACTTCATCAAAACTTAACTGGCTCCGGCCTGGCCTCTTCTCTCCCTAGGGTATCCCACTTAGCTCCACCGTTTTTAACTACCGTCTCTGTTGTATTCCCCTTCCAGTGTAGCCACAATGCCTGTCAGTTCTGCCTTTACAATAGATCCGGAGTCTACCCACTGCTTCACTACCGCTGCTACCCTGGGCTGGGCCCCTGTCTGCTGCTCTTGCCCCCTTACAGTCCAACCTCCAGTGCACAAAAGGGACCTCTCAGAAGACCTATGATGGCATCACACTCGGGCTTAAAGCACGCCCTCCCTCCCCGTTACTTTGGTCCTTGTGGCCCTCTGTGGTTTGGCCCACCCACCTCTCCCACCGGTCTTTACCACACTGCCTTCTGTGCACCGAACACAAGAAATGAGTTCCTACTGCAGGACCTTTGAGTTTGCTACTCCCTTTCCTGGGGACATTCTTTGCTGTGCTGTCCAATACAGGCAGCCACCACTCAGCCATATGTGGCTGCTGAGTACCTGAAATGTGTCTAGTGCAACTGAGGAACTGAGTTTTCAAAAAGCAAGGTTTTATTTTCATTTTACTTATTTTTAGGGTTACTTTCTATTTATGTCAAGTGATACTGGTTTTCTATCATGGTTATATAGGTTTTTAAATAACTATATAACCATGATAGAAAAGTTTTAAAATTAAAGTTTTAATTTTAAACAAATAAATAGGTGAAACTCAGATATGGTAAAAGTTGTGGAAATGGTTCTGAAATGACTGAGGTTTGGGAAACATTGCATTCATCCAAAAGAATGAGTGATGGTGAAATTTCAGACAGGGTGTGAGCTAGTATAGGAAGATACTTTTTAGCAGGTAAGCCAGTTTGCTCAGTGAACCTTAGCTTTCTGGGCCTCAGCTCCTGGGGGTCTGGTTCAGGGCTTGAGGCCAGGAAGTTTTGGTAGCTTTCAGTTTCTTTTGGGCATGTAGTCCTGGGAAATCTTTTATTTAGTTCCTAGCCAGAGCTTGGGGATCCTCTCCCTTTAAGTCCAGTCCCACCCCAACAATGTGAGCTCCCAGGCCTACCTTGGAAGATCTTTTCTTTTTTTCCGCTTCTTTTCTGCTGATATTTTTGGATTTCTTGTTCTGTGCTTCAAAGAGAGAAGGAGCAAAGCCAGTCTCTGAGGGCCCTGAGCTGCAATGAAGTGGGAGGAGCAGAGGGGGCTCCAGGAAGCCCCAGGGTAGGGGAGAGGATGAAGGGTTGGCTGGATAGATCACATCTTGGGACTTAGGCCAGCAGGTACTTGTTAGCCTGGCTGCAGACCTGGAGCCAGAGACTGAGAGCAAAGAGTCCTCTGAGGGAAAGCAAAGGCGGCCCTGGAAAATGGACTCAGTGTCTTGTACATGGATGGACTTGTTTTTCCTGTATCCCTATTTTCCATTTCTCAGAGCTTTGGAGCCAGGCATACCTGATTTGAATCCTGACTCTGCCATGTAACAGCTTTGTGGCCTTGAGCAACCTACTTAATCTCCTTAAGACTCAGTTTTCTTATCTGCAAGTAGGATACTGTAATACCTACCTTGAAGAATTATCTTGAGGATAAATGAGGTATGTTTATAAAGCAGAAAGTCTGACACATCGAAGGTGATCAATCAATGTTAATGTGCCCCAGTCCCTTCCCTGATATATCTAGAATATCCTCTTTTTGAAGTGAGAGACAAGTCAGCAAGGAATATTAGTTTTGAGCTTAGGTTCTGGAGTTAAACACCTGGGTTTGAATTCTGGCTCTGCCAATTAAGAACTGTGTGTTAGTTACTTAACTTTTCTAAGACTTAATTTACTTAGCTGTGAAATAAAATAGAAATAAAAATAATACTTCACAGTGCCTACTCAGCACAAAATAAGTATATATGTTATTATTATTATTGTCAGATGAAGTCGAACCAGAAGATCTCCATGCCAGGCTCTAATGCCCCTGATATTTTCTTCCAAGCAGTCATTTTCAATTCTCAACCCTGGCATGAAAGGACTAGTTCATCCCAGACTTGCTTATATTCTGCAGCATTTCCTAAAATTTTTACCATTGATAGGAGTTCCGTGACTCATTAAGTTTCAGAAATGGTAAGTTAAACCAAATTCACCAAGTGTCATGACTTTAAGGTTTCTCAGAGCCTCTAACATGCTAAGCTGAGTATTCGATTGGTGGCAGGCAGGGCTTTCCTAAACCAAATGAGTTAAGGGGCACTTTATTCCTCCAGGATTGTTTTGAGGAATGAGCACGAAGGAGCTCTGACCTATGGCAGTGGATCCTGGTATCAGCTTGGGGAGTGTGTTTGACATCCTGCAGTTCTCTTGGGCCAGAGCCTGGAGGCTGGGCCCCAGGCCAGGCTACCTACCCACAATAGAGACAGAAGGGAAATCCAACAGCTTCATGGAAGAGTTGCTCCTCAGGCTCCTTTCATCTCTGGGCTTTTCCTCAGGTGCCAGGTGGCTGTAGGCAGTGAGGAAGCACAGGCAGACCAGCAGGGTAGCCAGGAGGAGGCGGGTGACATCCATTCCGGGAGGCCTGAGTGGGACAGAGAAGGCAGTCAGGTAGGCCAGTGGTCCTGGCAAATGGATGTGCCCTTCTGCTTTCTTTGGGCTGGTGCTCTGACCCCATTCCACACCCCAGTGTCCCAGGGGAGCTGGAGGACCAGCAAGGCTTGGGACAGGGAAGGGGAACTGATGAAGGAAGAAGAGAGAAAAGGAGAGATGGGAGAGGAAGAAAGAAAGACAAGAAAGGGAGGGAGGGACTTCCCTGGTGGTGCAGTGGTTAAGAACCTGCTTGCCACTGCAGGGGACACGGGTTGGAGCCCTGGTCCGGGAACATCCCACATGCTGTGGAGCAACTAAGCCCGTGCCCCACAACTGCTGAGCCCGCGAGCCACAACTACTGAAGCCCGCACGCCTAGAGCCCGTGCTCCGCAACAAGAGAAGCCACCAAAATGAGAAGGCTGCACACAGCAATGAAGAGTAGCTCCCACTCGCCCCAACTAGAGAAAGCCCACGCGCAGCAATGAAGACCCAACACAGCCATAAATAAATAAATAAATAAATTTATTTATTTAAAAAAAATAGGGAGGGAGGTTGAAGCAAGGAGAAAAGGAATTCATTGCAATTGGTCTCTGCCTTCCAGAGGGTGGGGTGCTGGGGTTTTTTAAGTCAGTGGCCCCAGGAGACCCTAGGCTTGGGCAGAGTTGTTGAAAGGTCCCCAGTAATGCCTCACAGTGGCAGAGGTCTTACTGAAGTGCAGAGAATAAGGCTCATGAGTTAAGACTGAATGAGAAGGTGTAGGGTTAAATGGCTTTTTTGGACAAGTGTGTAAATCATTGCATATGCTATATTCCGACATCCAGAGGAAATAAATGCAGATATGGTTTGCATCAGGAGGATAGGATGGACCTGTTTAAATAGGCTAACTATATTTATTGATTTATCGCTAGCTGGATTTTGATGAACCAGACAGATCCTAGAGTGGATTTCTTCCCATGAATGTCTAGGTTTGGCTTAGTGAGGGCTCACAGCTTCAAGAGCATCTTCATCTTATCTGAGTGTGGAATCCCTACTCCTCACCCACCCTGTGCATGTTCTTTCTGGTCTGGGAAAAAGCTGAGACTGCTTTCCCAGGGTTCTCTGGCCCTGCCATAAGGCACAGTGGGTGAGAAGAGAATAAAACAGTCTGCTCGCGCTGGTCCTGCCCATTCCTGGGCTCAGCCTGGCAATTTCTAGCCTATTCCTCCCAGCCCTCAGATTGCTTAGCATAAAATTTTCTCCATTTCTGTTACATTCCAGGAGAAGGAGGACCCAAATAGCCAGCCCCCAACCTCATTCTAAACTTCTTAAAGGTAGAGGGGACAGTCCCTTCCTTTTGAAGTCCATCCTCTACCTCTCTCAGCCCTAACTCCATTTCTTCTGATTCCTACAGATCCTTTCATCAATGGGCATTTATTTGCCTATCATGAACTGGCCACCAACTTTCTTTCTCAAAGCCTGGTAGTGAGTCAACAGAATGAGCATTGGGCTCGGAGTCAGGACCTCTGAGTTCTAGTCTTGGCTTAAGCATTAGTAAATGTGTGACTTTGGACAAATCCATTCTTTTTTTTTTTTTTTAATGGACTCTAATTTTCTTTTTGGTAAAATGAGGGGAGTGGGCTAGGTGAGTGGTTTGCATTCATTTAGCAGGGGAGGTCTTTCTTCAAACAAACAATGATTTGAAGAATCCCAATCTATAAAACAGAAAGAGGCAATACAGAGGTTTTTCAAGCAGCTCACATCTTTTTTGTGTGGTGGGACAATACATCTCAGGCCCTAGAGCCCAAAACATTTTTTGAGGCCCCGTTTCCCAGCTCCATGCAGTTCGATCTCTGAGGTTTCTAGTCCCTATCAGCAATAGTTAACCCAAACAAACCTTTATCAGGAAAGTCTGGGGACTGAGGCATAGTAATTTGCCCCATTCTCTGCTTTTCAGAACTTTGTACTGTTCTTGGTCAAATCCTTTATCACATTGTTTATGTGTTTGTCTCTCCCACTTGATAAAAGAAAAGGTCATGTTTTACTCATTTCTATGACCATGAACCTGGCACAGTGACCAGCCCCAAGCAGTAACTTGGACCCCTCTTCCTAGCAGGACTCCCTCTCTCTCTCTCTAATGATGCTGCTGGGCTCTCAGCTTGGAGAGCAATTTTTCCTTCTCTCTTGTTCTCCACACCCAGTCAATCAGTCATTAAGTTCTAGTGACTTTCACTCCCCCCAATTATCACAACCCTCCCTCCCTTTCCATTTCTTCTGTCCCTGCAGCCTAGTTCCTCCCACTTGGTCTTCCATAAGAGCCTCCTCACTGGCCTCCTTGACTCTAGAACATATAACCAGACTAAGCTTCCTTTTAAATAAAGCCCCATTTCCTTTCATTCATTCATTCATACATACATTCATTCATCTAGTTAAAAAATATTTGTTAAGTACCAAGTATGAACCCCTGCTATGCTAGTTTCTTGGGTAAAAATAGTGATCAAGATACACAATGATGCCTGTCCTTACAGAGCTTACATTCTATCAGGGATGACTGACAAGTTAAATAAGTTATTCTAATAAAGCTTGTGCTATGGGAGACCTCAACTAGCACATGGACTAGGGAAGGTCTCTTGAAGCATGTTGTACTGAAGCTGAAAACAGAGGGATGATTTGGACTTAACCATGTTGGAGAGGAGAGTGGAGGTGGTGATGGCAGTGTTGCAGACACTGAGAACAATATACATGAAGATCCAAAGGCAAGAGAGGATGGTGCATTTGAGGAACTAGAAAAGATCAGTAAGGCTGGCAAATAAACATAACAGGGGATGGAAGCAGGGGCCAGATCATGATGGGACTTGTAAACCATGGTAAGGAGTTTGAACAATATCTTAAGGTTGATGGAAAATGAATGAAAAGGTTTGAATAGGGGGAGGGACTTGTTCAGATTTGCATTGTAGAAAGATCCCTCTGACTGGGGTGTGGAGATGGAGGGGACAAGACTGAAAGGAAGGAAAACCAATAAGAGGCTGCTGCTGGTTCCAAGCATTCTATTCCTCTGCAGGGGTTACCCTGACTACCAAATGAAATACGTAATCCATAGCCTCAAAAACCAGAGCCCTCCCAACCTGCCTTCCACATTCCTTTCCAGCTTTATCTTTTCCTATAGGAAGTATATATCCTAGCCAAGCTTGGCTACTTCCTGGTCCCCATACAAAGCTCGTTCTTTACCACTTCTTAAGCCTGACCACTTCTGACCTAAGCACAGTACTTAGCTTGTTATACAAGCATTTATTTACTTACCACTGAGGCTGAATCTGTAGCCGTTAGTGACTGCAGTATTCGTTTGCCTTTTCCATATTTCATGTAGCATTTGTACAGTCTTCAAGCTAAAAATGGTTTTCACGTTTGTAAAGTATTCTATTAAAATAACCAAAACCCAACAGAGACCCTATGTGGTCCACAACGCATAAAATATTTACTCTCTGGCCTTTCACAGAAAAAGTCTGCTGACTCTGTCTAGATTGTGAGAATCGCGAGGGGCTGTTAGGCAAGCAAGCACGTCACGTCTGCTCTCTCAATATCTACTGATTGAAGTAATTAACTGCTTCTTTGGGTAAAGGTATTGATGATCCTTATTAAAAGATCAATGTGACTTGGGAAAGTTAGCTTGTGCCATTACCAACCAATAATACTTGTCATTAATTTATCAGGTTTCAGATTCGCTTTAGGACAGGGCTGGGTCCTAATGAGACAAGAGTTAGGATTGGTAAGTTTTGATTATTAGAGGCAGAGGGAAAATATCTATTCTGCGTAGTTATCATAATGTTTTGAAACTTTCTATTACACCATACTGCCTAGAATTCATAAAGATGTAGTGCAATAACCCCTGGAATACAAATAAGAAATATAATTATTGGAAATCGCAAGATAATATTTTGATTAGTTGCATAAAAATAATGTGTATTTTAAGATTTTATTTTGTATCCCCAATCTCTTCCAAAAGCAATTAAAAAAAAAACTTTTTTCTTGTTTTTAATTAATTAATTTATTTTTTGGCTGCGTCGGGTCTTGGTTGCGGCATGTGGGATCTTCGTTGAGGCATGTGGGCTTCTCTCTAGTTGTGGAGTGCAGGTTTTCTCTCTCGTTGTGGTGCGCAGGTTCCAGAGTGTGTGGACTCCGTAGTTTGGGACACTCAGGCTCTCTCCTTGAGGCGCGTGGGCTTAGTTGCCCTATGGCATGTGGGATCTTGTTTCCCCGACTAGGGATCGAACCCGCGTCCCCTGCATTGGAAGGCGGATTCTTTACCATTGGACCACCAGGGAAGTCCCAAGAGACCATTTTTTTTTTCAAGCAGCAGAGCTCTGGTATCAATGGGTATTAATTAGAAGGACAAATCAGAAATAAATTCAACTTGAAAAGAGAAAAAAAAAGAAAGGAAAGAATGGAGATATGGTGGAATGGGTTGGGGAGAAGCTCTGATTAAGGCAAGTCACAAAAGTCATGTCATTGATTGAGAGGCATTACATGTAGTTATTCTATTTCTTTGGGTTTTCCTTATCACGAGTGATGTAAAACTAACCACAAAACATGCTGGGAATTCCTGCAAAGAAGTGAAAGGGTAATTGGGAAATGTGAGTTAGAAAAGGAGTGGCTGGAGTTTGGGGGGGATGAACTGAGACCCAAAGTCCACATTCATCACTTCCTCTGAACATCTGATAATGCAGGAATTATCACCATCACAGCAACCAGCAGGCTTAATATAAATAGTAGCCACTGCACAATGGACAGGGAGGAGATGTCACTAGGTAACATCTCTAGTTACCTAGACCAATTAAGGATATAGTGAATTACTATTCACTATATATACTATCCAAGACTAATTAAGGATATAGTGAATTACAGGGCTTAATTAATTTTTTTAATTTTTAAATTAAATTTATTTTTTATACAGCATGTTCTTATTAGTTATCCATTTTATACATATTAGTGTATAAATACACCCTCACCACCACTTTCCCCACTTGATGTCCATACATTTGTTCTCTACATCTGTGTCTCTATTTCTGCCCGGCAAACCAGTTCATCTGTACCATTTTTCTGGGTTCCACATATATGTGTTAATATACGATATTTGTTTTTCTCTTTCTGACTTACTTCACTCTGTATGACAGTCTCTAGATCCATCCACGTCTCTGCAAATGACCAATTTCATTCCTTTTTATGGCTGAGTAACATTCCATTGTATATATGTACCACATCTTCTTTATCCATTCGTCTGTCGATGGGCATTTAGGTTGCTTCCATGACCTGGCTATTGTAAATAGTGCTGCAATGAACATTGGGGTGCATGTGTCTTTTTGAATTATGGTTTTCTCTGGGTATATGCCCAGTAGTGGGATTGCTGG
>NW_021147121.1:0-13615 GCF_002837175.3 Physeter macrocephalus
CAGTGCTCCACGTCAGACAGTCTGATGGTGGGATGGCCCCTCCTTGTGACTCACGTGTGTTTCTCTAACTGCTAACGGGCTTGAAGGTGTCCCCACACGAGGTCTTCTGAAACATGATCATTTTCTCACTTTTTTGGTAGGATTCCTCTCCTTTCCGGTTAAATTGCAGAGTTCCTTGTATATCCTAGATAACAGTCCCTACGGATGGACACATTCAACGATCTTCTCCAAGTCTGCCTACCCATTGATCAGAAATCCTGATTTTTATAATCATATGCCTCCCTTGTTTGCCCGAGGGTTCGTGCGTTTGAGGTTGTGTCTAAGGCCTCCTTCCCCGTCTCTCCCAGGCCACCGGGTGTCACCGACGGGTTCTCCTTGGACCACCTGTGTTGCACGCGCTCTATGCCGTGAGCCTGCTTCCCATCCCCATCCCGGTTACTCCATCGGGCCCTGTCATCGTACACGAAACACACATGACTGTAAGGTCTGTGCCTGTCACCTTGCCATGCGCCCCAACATCTGGAAGAGCTAGCTCCCCTCTTCCCTGTTTTTCTAAATGTTTACCTCATTATTCATGACTTTTTCTCTCATAAATTTTAGAGTAAATTTGTCTAGTCCCTGTGAAACTCCAACTGTAATTTTGACTAGGATTGCATGGACCTTACAGATTAATTAGGAAGAGGCAATGTCTGTGTAACGTTGTTCTTGAGCCCAAGAAGGCAGAAGACCTCTCCACTGACCCAGATCAGCACCCACAGCCTTTATCTCAGTTTACAGTTCTCTCCATTCAGGTTGTGTATATTCTTGCCTGAGCTGATTCCTAGATACTTTATTTTCTTCCTTGCTATTGTGAATTCTTTTTTTTCCTAATGGGTTATTGCTGGTATAGAGCAATATTATTGATTTTTTCATTAAAAAAAATTGAGGTGCAATTTACATAACATAAAATTAACCATTTTAAAGTCTACCTTCCAGTGGCAGTTAGTACATTCACAATGTTGTGCAACTACATCCCCTCTATATGCAGTTGCTTAACATTGTCACCACTGCAAGGGAACCCTGTACCCATTACACAGTGACTCCCTGTTCTCCTTGGCAACCACCAATCTGCTTTCTGTTTCCATGGATTTGCCTATTTTGTATATTTCATAGAAATGGACTCATACAATATGCGACTTTTTCGACTTGTCTGGCTTCATTCTTATACTATTGTTTTTAAATTTTGATAAAATACACCTAACATAAAATTTACTATTTAACCATTTTTAAGTGCACAGCTCAGGGATATTAAGAACGTTCACGTTGCTATGCAACCATCACCACCATCCACCTCCAGAACCTTTTCATCTTCCCAAATTGAAACTCTGTCCCCACGAAAAACTCACTCCCCACCCCCTCCCCCAGCCCTTGGTACCCACCCTCCTACTTCCAGTCTTCGAGTTTCACTCCTCCAGAGACCTCATATGAGCGGAATCATAATCGTTTGTCCTTTTGTGACTGGTTGATCTCACTCAGCCTAATGTTCTAATCAATACTATTGATTTTTGTAGATGGGTCGTTTATTCAGCAACCTTATTGGACTCTTATTCTAAAGTTTTCCCATCTATTCTACTGTTTTTTCTAGATAGATGATTGTATCTTCTGCAAATAATATTGATTTTTTATCTCTTCTCTTATAATCATATGCCTCATTTATTTTTCTTTCCTTATCGTGTTGGCCATGATCTCCAGTCCTATGTTAGGCAGTAGCCATGATATGGGGGCACCCTTGGCCTCATCCAGATCTTAAAGAGAACGCATTGGAAGTTTCTCCAGTTAGTGTAAAGTTTGCTATGAGATTTTGATGTGTGAACTTTATCGTGTTAGTGAACTTCACTTTATTTATTTATTCATTTATTTATTTTTAAATGTATTTGGCTCCACCGGGTCTTAGTTGCGGCACGTGCATATGAGATTTTTTTTTTTTTTTTTTTTTTGCTATGAGATTTTGATGTGTGAACTTTATCGTGTTAGTGAACTTCACTTTATTTATTTATTCATTTATTTATTTTTAAATGTATTTGGCTCCACCGGGTCTTAGTTGCGGCACGTGCAATCTAGTTCCCTGACCAGGGATCAAACCCGGGCCTCCTGCATTGGGAGCGTGGAGTCTTAACCGCTGGACCACCAGGGAAGTCCCGAACTTCACTTTTAACTCAAGTTTTTTAAAAGGTATTTTAAAAATCACAATTAGGTTTTGAAATTTATTTAAAGCTTTTTCTGAATCAAATAAGGTAACCACATTTTCTCCTTTAATCTATTGAATTCCTGTTACAAGCCCATTTGATCATGATGTACTATTTTTTTTTTTTTTTTTTTTTTTTTTTTTTTTTGCAGTACGCGGGCCTCTCACTGCCGCGGCCTCTCCCGTTGCGGAGCACAGCCTCCGGACGCGCAGGCTCAGCGGCCATGGCTCGCGGGCCCAGCCGCTCCGCGGCACGTGGGATCCTCCCGGACCGGGGCGCGAACCCGTGTCCCCTGCATCGGCAGGCGGACTCCCAACCACTGCGCCGCCAGGGAAGCCCATGATGTACTATTTTTAATACACTGCTGCGTTTCATTAGTTACAGAGAGGATCTTGATGTTAAGAGGCAAACCCTACATGCCCCTTCGCTGCAAGTCCGCACAGCCGGGCACACCGTCCCACAGTGCTGCTTGACCTTCCTCAGCCCTGACCTCCCTTAGCCTTTGCTCGTCTATGGGAAGGTGTGCAATGCACAGGAGTCAGGGGTGGCCCAAGACACAGCACACTGAGCACCAAGCTTCCAAACACGAGGAAGACTGCCTGCTGTCCACATTCTCTGTGCTGGGCGCTGGGGTCCGGCAGCGGACACAGTGGGCAGGTCCCTTCCCTGACATCTGGCTGCATCATGAGGCCCCTTTGGAACTAGAGGGACCATCGGTGGAGTCCTCACGGGGACTCAGGTGTTAGCTTGTTGTAGGATGTGAATTCTACTGGCATTTAAGATGCTCACGCAGTTCTCAGACAGAGACTCCAGGCAAGGGGAGTAGAGACAGCATATCAGAAAACAAATCATCATATGCAGGGAGCAAGGAACACGTCTCATCATTTCCAATGGAAAACATGACAGGAAAAGAGCTTACTGTCCCGACATGTAAGGTGTTTGAGGCAATTCCCTGGCGGTCCAGTATTTAGGGCTCCTTGCTTCCACTGTAGCGGGCATGGGTTCAATCCCTGGTTGGGGAACTAAGATCCCACAAGACACGTGGCTCGGCCAAAAAAAGAAAAAGATATTTGAGGAACTGACACATTAGAATCCTCTGGCCTCAAGGTAACATCTTTTCACAAGGGAATCACCTCCAGGAAGCTGTGCTTAGGCAAGTATCCAGCACCAAGAATCAGAGGAACATGAGAAACAGCAACGAGAGGTGAATTTTGTTCAGACTCGTAACATTGCTGGGGGAGCCAGGGAACCACCAGAGAAACAGGTGAAGAGCGCAAACCCAAGGGGTGCAGCTGCAGGATCTCGGGGTGTGTGCTTGCTCCTCTCACCCAGTTTGGGGGAAATTTATGTCCGGGGGAGCAGGAACTGGAGCGACCATCGGTGGAGCGTGCGGGATCAGATCTGTGGGGAAACCACGCGTGTACGGGAGTTGGTGACGGAGGAGGTGCCCTCGCCCGGGAAGGAGTGACAGGTAGGATCAGCAAAGACCAGGAGGGGCCCCGCTGCCTGGGCGCAGGGCTGAGGATGCGGGTGACCAGCAGGTCCAGGCCAGGGAGGGTGGGAGGGAGGCCACGGTGCTGGAACCGTGACCACGACCCCCAACAGCGGGGCCAGCGGGGTCCCTGGAGCAAAGCACCGCGTCAGGGCAAGGGTCTGACCCCAGACAGGGGAGCCCGGGCCTGCCCCGCGCCAGGGCTGCTGTCAGAGCTGGCCCCCCATCAGCATCTACGTGGTGACAGCCTCCCCACGTCCAGCTTTCTGTCCTGGGCCTCTGGGGCAGTCACCTCTGCTTGCAGGGACAGCTCAGATGCCGGAGTAGAAAAGGGCAGCGCTGGCCGTGAGGCTCTTTCAGCCCCTGGGGGCACCGGGAGATGGCTTCCCGTGTCCACCAGTGTGTGTGGTGGTAGGGCACTGACGGGCGGCTGGCAGGACCTCCTCGGAGCGTGTGCACATGTGTGCGTGTGCCCGTGTCACCCCACTCACCACCGGGAAGCGACTGAGGACCAGGTCCAGCCCCGCTGTGTGGCTGCTGAGGACACAGCCTGGCCCTCGGCTGGGAAGGTGTGCCTGCAGAGGCCTGTCCAGGTCCAGGCTGACAGAAGTTCAGGGAGTCTGGGGTCGGCCCAGGGTCAGAACCCTTAGAACCCAAAGTCTGGGGAGCTCCCAGGCCCATGCCAGCCAGTGGGGCACCCCTTCCACCAGGCACCAGCCCGCCTCGAGTCCCGGGGCCCAGGCAGGAGCCTGCAAGGCCGGGGCAGCAGCCGAGGGCTCTGGCGATGGAGAAGGCCTTTCCCGCGAGGCCCCGCGAGCTGAGTTTCTGCGACTTCGCAAGGCCAAGCGCCAGGCTTTCGCCCCGGGGTGAGAGGGGTGCAGTGATGTAGCATCAGCTCCGCAGTGTTTCTCTCTGGGGTGAAACGTGGACTCGAGAAGCCTATGGGCTGGAACCTGTGACCATTCCCAGCTCTCTCTGAAGAACAGTGAGGCGCCGGGCCCCCCAGCCCGCGCAGGCGCTGGCAGTGCAGCAGCCGGAGGCCAGGCCTTAGGACTGCAAGACGGAGCCGAGGCCGTGGGAGAAGAGAAGAGAGCCAGCCGTGCCCAGCACTTCGCTGCCGCCAGAAACGCTCGACAAGTGCTGTTCTCCGTGGTTCCCGCTGCACGGCCCGCCCCAGGGCCGGGGGCTCGGTGGGCCCCTGGGTGGGAGGCACCAGCTCTTAAAAGTGGTCGGCAATTCCCGTGTTTAACCAAGGGGCCCTTGGCAGCGAGCCGGGCATTGGGAGGCAACTGCGGGGTGCCCGCGGGCACCACTCACGCAGGAGGAGCCGGGGAGCCGCACCGCGGGCAGGAGATCGCGGGCACGCGGCAGGGCTTTCCCTGGCGACGAAGCCAGTACTCATGGGGGAAGGGCGCTTCCTGACAAACGTTGTCCTGTGCACTGATGTAGGTAAATCCAAGTAAATAAATACTGGGTTAAAAACCCAGTTACGCTCGTTCCATCCAAGGCCATGTTGTATCTTCTCACTTTGTTGTTATGACAGCTCCCGGATGGGGCGTGGTAGCCGCACAACCTAATGTAGGCAAGCTGTGGTCTTCACTGCATTTCGCAGATACCGTGTGTTTCACAGATGGAAGGTGTGTGGCAACCCTGCATTGTCAGATGACAGTATTTCTTAGCAATAAAGTATTTTTAAATTGAGGTGTGCACATTGGTTCTCTTAGACATAATGCTATTGCACACTTAATAAATGACAGTACAGTGTAAATATAACTTACATGCTCTGGGAAAGCAAACGCGTGATTCACTTTATTGTGACATTCGCCGTGTTGGGTGGTCTGGAACGGAACCCGCAGAGGTCGGCCTGTATTATCTGTGCCTAACGAGTTGGTTTCTGGGGCATTGGGTGAGCGCCCTGCTGCCTGTTTCTGATCAGAACTTCAGGGGTGAGCTCAGAGGGCCAGTGGCCTGGTAGGTGACTGCCCCACTGGTGTCCCCGGCTCACCTCCACTCTACAGAGGAGCCACAGGGAGGCCTCCTGGCTCCTCCCAGATCCAGTCAGAAGCAGGTGGAGGGCCAGCCCCCAGGCTCTGCAGGCTGGCCGCATCCTGGGCCACACGGAAGGCCGGGCACCGTGGCCCCTTTGGCGCTGCTCCCTGGAGACACTGGGACCACGCCGCAGGCCAACACCCCAGGGGGGCGGGAGAGGGGGGCTGCCCCCAGTCAGGACTGTGCCCCCTCCTCCCCTCCCACCACCACCCTTGCCGTCCATCCTCACCAGGTGCACGTGTGCGCTCACGCCCCCGGGGCTGAGGGGCCCTGCCAGCATCTGCGAGGCATGCTTCACATTTCTGCCTGGGACCCTGAGGCTTTCTTTCGCTGGCGGCC
This sequence comes from Physeter macrocephalus, assembly GCF_002837175.3. Classification (NCBI taxonomy): domain Eukaryota; kingdom Metazoa; phylum Chordata; class Mammalia; order Artiodactyla; family Physeteridae; genus Physeter; species Physeter macrocephalus. The sequence goes on from NW_021147121.1 coordinate 6,106, forward strand.
AGCCCTTGACTGGGACAAGGCCCATCACTCCCTGGATGGCTCAGCTCTATGTGGGTCGGGCTCTGTGGTGTGTGGCCCCTCCAGGCACCTGACCGCAGGCCCAGTGCCCGGAGAGCAGAGGGGAACAGGTTCTGCCTGGGTGGCACCTGCACCTGCCCAGGAGATTCCTGGGGGTCAGCGAGGGGACCGAGGCTAGACCGAGGATGCAGCCCCCGCCAAGCTTCTCCCTCCAGGGTATCCCGAGGGCCTGGGCAGGAGGTGTCCTGGCTGGAATCCAGGCGGAAGCCAGCTCTGGGCCCAGCCCTGCCCAGCCCTGCCCACCCTGCCACTGTGGTCGGGAGAGACAGGCCACAGCCCCCTTCCTGGCCTTCGAGCCTGCCCGGCTGAGGCCCCTGCAGGACACGCCATAGCCACCACGGCCCCTCCACGGTGAGCAAGGGCTGGGGGTGGTGACGTCAGGAGCGGCCTGCAGCAGTCCCGCTGCTGTGCCCGAGCTCCGGGGCAAGGGCACCGTTCCGCCCCCCGGCTGGGAGTTCTGCCACCCTCGGGCGTGTCTCCAGGCCTCGGCCCCCGCAGGGTACAGGCGCTTCCGGTCCCGCTATCGGGGCATCAGTACGCTGCGGCCAGGAACTGGGACACATCCTGTGCGGGCTGCCCACGCCCCCTGCACTGGGGGTGGATGTCCAAAGCCCCTCAAGCGTGGCCTCCCACTGGGTGGGACGTTGCTGTGGAGCAGCCCGAAATCCCCAAGGTGCAGCCAGCTCCCCTCCCACGGCCCGGGGCCCCCACGCCGATGACCCCTCCCCGCTCCCCGCCCGTCGGCCACTGCGGTTTACTCCTGTGCCTCTGCGGCTGTGAGAACCTTCCGTGGCCTTCGTCCCGTGAGCCCTTAATTGCCAAATAAATATTTGCCCAGGGTGGGACTTGGTGCTCAGGGTTAACTATTACATGGGCTGAAAGTCGGAGGACCCCATGGCCGCCCTGGAGGGCCCGGGGGACGTGGGGATGCTGGCCTGGCCGCGTTCCCAGCCACCCTGTCCAGATCCCGGCCCGGGGCAAAGGCCAGCCCAGGGACCGAGGAGGACAGAGGCAGGGGAAATCCTGGGAATGCGAGGTGCAAGGGAAGGCTCTGTCCACCCAGAGGTCAGCCAGGACGTGGCTGGTCCTGAGCAACGGGGGACGAGGCAGGAAAAGGCACTTCCAGACCAACCCCGTGTCAGTCAGGTGCTGCTGCGTAACAGGTGGCCCCAGCATGGTGCCTGGAAACATCAGCGTCTCTGTCTTTCTGTGGCTGTGAACCCAGAGCGGCTGGTGTGGCACAAGGCTCCGCGGGGAGGGTCCCGCAGCTGCCTGCGAGGGTGGCCGCAGCCGCCTGATGACCAGCCCTGGACGGGCCGCCTCCCTCTCCCTCACACTGCGTCCACTGAGCGGTGAGTCGGGAGTCGGAGGGGAGGGCTGCTCGGGGCGGTGGGATCCCGGGCCACTGGTCAGGATCAGTGCATTTGGTTTGTGTCCTGGAAGCCACTCGTCCCTCGGTGGGCGTTTGTTTGTTTTTGCTGATGGACTGGCGGTTGGTCGGTTAAGACTATAAAGTGGGAGGAGTTTTGAAAAGATACACATTTGGAGTCAACCTAACTCCTAGGAATGCCAGGCCACGCGCAGCCGGCCCTGCGGCGGTTCCTGCCGTCCAGGGAATCGTGGGGACACGTGTCCTCCACCAGGCTTTCCAAGCATTCAATCTGCTTTTCCCGGGCACATGGGTGCACTCATCCTATGCGTTTGTCACTCTTTGCAGCAGCTCCGACTCAGTCCCAAGTCCCCACAGCAAGCCAGGGTCTGGGCTGATTTTGTGTCAGCTTGGCTGGGCCACGGGGAGCCCAGGTATGGGGCCAGACCTCGTCCCAGGTGTTTTTCCATGAGATTAACACAGATCAGTGGGCAGAGGAAAGCAGATGGCCCTCCTGTGAGGGCGGCCTCGTCCGGTACGTCAAGGGCCTGAATGGGACAAGGACGCCGGTCCTGCCCACCAAGGGGAGCCTCCAGCCTCCGGCCCAGAGCAACCCTGCGCTCTCGGGGCCTCCAGCTGGCTGACTGCACACCCCGGGGCTCTCGGCCTCCATGACCGCCCCGTCCTCATAATGAATCTCTGTCTGTCCATGTGTGTCCTGCTGGTCTCTTTCTGGAGACCCTGACTCGCGTGTCTGGGTGCATGGGTGGCTGTGGCCACGCGGGCCTCAGTGGGTGGGGGCGGCCTGGCTGTGGGTCAAGGAGGAGGTGGGCCACTGGGGGTCTCAGCGTCCAGGCCCAGGAACAGACCGGGACCCTCCCATGGCGAGGGCGAGGGGCCGTGTGATCGGATGGAAGGGGGGTCTGAGGTCTGAGACGAGGTACAGGAACACGGCTGCAGGGGAAGGAACAGCCCCTCCAAGTCCCAGGGACGACCCAGAAAATGAGGGTGGTACCCCTGTGTGCTGGGCAGGCCTGACAGTCCGAGTTTGCTGGGGCTGCTCCCAGTTTGGGGGACCCCAGGCAGCCATGGCGGGGGGTTTTCGGGTTCCTGGAACAGGGAGGCACCGGGTGTCGCTGGTCGAGGCAGGGTCCCCTTCTCCTCCCCCAGGGAAGGGGGGCCTCAGGCCAGCCCAGGAGCACCCACACACACATTTCGGCGCCTCCAGGAAAGGGTCCGGCCTGCTGCCTCCGCAGCCCGAGGGCCCGGGGCAGCTGAGGCGCTGGCCGCCACCTGCCGCACAAGGGCGCCACCTGCAGGCTGGCTTGGGAACGCGCCATCCCCAGGGCCCCAGCCAGGCATGGTTGGGCCCCAGCGGCAGCCAGACCCAGGTCAGCCCAGCCCAGCCCAGACGTTTGCTAACGACAAGCAGGGGACTGGCCTCCCCGCTGGGCTGGGTCCCTGGAGCTCTGAGAAGATTCCAGCAAAGGTTAAACGTGCTCTTGGTCTTTCAGCCGTGAGCGGGGTGCACGCGGGGCTCAGAGGTCCGCCTGGCAGGCACGGCGTCCAGGAGGCCGGCACCCCCAAGGTGCTGTCCCCGCCCAGCCCTTCACCAGGTGACCGGTGACTACACAGTCCCCACGCGGTGAGGACCCTGGAATGTGAGCTCGGGTGGAGAGTCTGGGCACCCAGCACAGCTTCCTGCTGGTCTTCAGATGACAGCCCCACACATCGGTCTGCACAACATTTGCAGGCAGCCCACAACCCAGGGAAACGGGCCACGTTGCGGAGGGCCGGGTGGGGGTGAGGGCTGTAAAGAGCAATTAAGGCCCCCTTCTAATTGCGGGCAATGAATTAGCAGATGATTGGCCTCTCCCAGCGAAAGGGGCTGCTTGGGAAGAGCTAAGGACCTTCACCTGCTCTTCCCTGGGCTGTGTGCATGCCCAGCGGGGGCGGGGAGTGGGGGACAGGCCCGAGGGGCTCCGTGGGGCTGGGGGTCCTGAGCCTGCCCACGCCCGCCCAGGTCACATCACCTTCTGAGTACCTGCGGAGACACCCTCTTACTGTGGGGGCGGGGGGGGGGCAGCCCCTTGGGAGCCCAGTGCAGAGCGGATAATTGCCTGCCCCCCTCCAGGAGCGGGAAGCGGTGGGAGGCAAGCCTGGGCACGCCCGCTCCCTGGGAGCCCAGGCTACCTCCTCCCTGCATTGACGCAACAGAAATGCCCACAGGCGCTCTGGGAGCCCTGGGTCGGGGGTGCGGGCTGTTTGTGCCTCAGGCTCCCCTGGGCGACCCTGGCCCAGCCAGAGGGTCCCCCCTTTCTGCAGCGGCAGGATGTGGAGGGGCTGGGAACCCTTTGTCTGGGCAGCCATCTTACAGGAAAAGCTGAGCTTGAGAAAGGCCACTGGGTTTCAGGAGACGGGACAGAAACAAAGACCCTGAGCCGGTCAGGTCCAGACGGGGGCAGAGGAGCTACCCCGTCTCCCCGACGGGAACATCTTCCCCAAACCGTGGCACTGCTCGCTGTGTGCTTAGCTGTCATCTGGTCCCACGTGTGATCCCAGGAACACCCCGCAGTCAGGTGCAGAGGGGCCCCCGCAGAAGCCTTCCAGCTGCCCCCGCCCTGTCGTCTGTTTTCCTCCTCCATAACTCTGTCACTTCAGGAATAAGGGTGCTTTTGAGACTGGCTTTTTTTCACCCAGCCAATGCCCGCAGCGCCCCTGGTGCAGGTGCCCCACAGCTGGCTGACCTGCTCTGCCACCTGGGACACCTGGGTGGTTGCCAGGTTTGGGTTTTACAAACAAAGCCGCTGCGGACATCAGTTTTTTGTGTGGACATCAGTTTTCGTCTCTCTGGAATAAATGCCCGGGAGTGCCACCGCCAGCTTATGCGGTAGGTGATGTTCGGTTTATGAGAAACTGTCAGACAGCCTTCCAGGGCCTGTTCCCTTTCACACCCCACCAGCAACGCAAGAGTGATCCGGGTCCTCTGCAGCCTCGACAGCATTCGGTGTTGTCACTATTTTTAATTTTAGCCATTCTGATGGGTGAGTGGTGGTACCTCATGTGGTTTTAACTTGCATTTCCCTGATGGCAAATGATGCTGAGCATCTTTACACCCGCTTATCTGCCATCTGTAGACCTTATTCAATGAAATGTCTCTTCATGTCTCTTGCCCACCTTCTAATATTTTAAACTATTCACAAATGTAATACATTCTATTTCTTTTTCTTTTTTCTTTTTTCTTTGGCCTCGGCACTCGGCTTGTGGGATCTTAGTTCCCTGGCCAGGTACTGAAGCTGGGCCCCGGCAGTGAAAACGCTGAGTCTTAACCACTGGACCGCTAGGGAATTCCCGACATTCTATTTCCTTTTAAACTTTATCTGAGTTAACAAAATCCTCCCAATTAAATAACTGCCAGATACCTCTTTTAATTAAACTTATATGTAGGTTATTCCAAAAATTCTCTTAAATTTTCAACACTTACTTACATAAGTTTAGTAGGATTTCATCTTAAAGCGACAAATGTAAATAATGTCCTCCCTTGAACGATGATTTGGTGGCAAAGCTCACCATCTCAACAGGAGATGCACGACAAACACAAAACATGTACTGATTCCACTTCAACACACAAAAATATCAGTGTCTGACTTTTTGTCAGTGAATCAAACCCCCCCCCGCCACTGCCAGGTGGGGAAGCGCCCGCTCAGGGGCAGTCTGCACACAGGCCCAGGCGGAAACCTCGGCCGCAGATGTCTGCGGGACGCTGGCTAGATCCGGTCGCTGACCCTGGCGGGTTCTGCCGGCAGCGGCCCGCATCCCGCACTGCTCTGTGGCCTTCGGGGGCCTCCCCCGCGTGACTGCTCCGAGGGGTTTGGCATTCCCGTGGCCCTTAAGGCAGCAAATATATCTTCCATTTTAGCCTGAAAATTATTCTTCAACCGGAGGGGCTCCTAAGGGACGTCCTCATGTTCCCCACCAACCTGATGGAATTGGGGCTGGGCAGCTCACGGGGATCCTCAGAAGGTCCCAGAACATCTCTCTCAGCCTCGTCTGGACCATACGGGGCCACCGCCCAGCAGCCACTCACCTGACACAGACTCCTCCTCACGTCCATGACGTGTCCCGCCCCCGCCCCCCACTGCTCCCCAGGCTTTCCCGGGCCTCTCCCTGCCCTTGGACGGGGCCAGGTAACCCCCTGCCCGCCTTACAGAGCAGGGGCTGGCACTCAGGGAGCTGGCTGAGCCCTGACACTCCACACCCCTGACGACATGGCCCTGGATGCCACTGCCCGGAGACAGGCCTGTGCGGGGGGCCGCTGGGGGCGAGTCCAACACGGTGCTGCCCAGAGCAAACACCTGACAGCTGACGTGGAAGCTGACCCAGAAAGCCAGCATAACTTTCAAGTGTGCTGTTGGGGAGGGAGGGCCACAACACACACTCAGAGGGCTGTCTGCTCTGGGGAGCAGGAACTGGGAGTGTTTGGAAGGAAAGGGCGGAGCTGGAGATAAAAACAAAAATAGAAACAGACTTCTGCTCCTATAGCCAGATGGCGCCACAGGGGCCGATCACCCCCTCCCCCAACCAGCTAAAACCCAGGCGGCCCCCCGAATCAGGAGATGGAGCTGATGGCCCAGAGGGCCCAGTGCGGCTGGAGTACCCAGGGCGGAGCCGCAGAGGGCAGGCCGGGTGGGCGGGCACAGGCGAGCACACGTGCACACTCGGGCCCGCGGGGGCTGCGAGGGCACTCGGAAGGGCCGGCCTCAGGAGAGAGGAACAGTGAGCACTGCCCAGAATCTCCTCACAAAGCTCAAAAGAACGATCCAAAAGGGTCAAACTCTTTCCAGGTAACTTTTGTGCATCCTAGAACAAAGCTCAGATACTGATGGAATACAAAACTGTCCAACACCAAGGTCAATTCACATCTGGCAACCAACCAAAGATCGCCAAAGCTTGCTCAGACGTAAGTAGATAACTTCACGAAAGAAACTGAAATTATGGTTAAAAACCTTCTCACAAAGAGAATTCCAGGCCCAGATGGCTTCACTGGTAAAAAGTCTACCACACATTTAAGGAAGAGTCAAGACCAAGTCTCTGCTACTTGGTCCGGAAAATTCAAGAGGAGGCTAACCCTCACCCTTCTATGAGGCCAAAGCGACCCTGATAACAAACAAAGGCCTTACAGGAAAACCACGGGCCGAGGTCCCTCGCAACACAGACACAAAAATTCTTAGCAAATTAATTCTTAACTTGGAGAATCTTAGCAAATTGACACAGCAATATACAGAAAGGGTAACATATCATGACCAGGTGGAACATAAGGTTGGTTTAACGTTAGCGAATCAATGTAATTCACCACATGAACAGGCTCTTCTCAACAGATTTTTTAAAAAGCTTCTGACAAAACCCAACATCCATTCCCGGTTAAAAACAAAACGCAAACCAAACAAACAGAAAAACCAAGTAGAAGTAGAAGAAACTTCCTCAGCTTAGTGAGATGGGGGCTCCCTATGGGCCCACGGGTGTGAAGTATGGATGAGACTTCCAAGCAGAGGTGTCGAGGGGACAGCGGGTTACATGAGCCTTCAAGAAACTCCTACGAGGAAAGATAAAAGTTGCAGATAATTTTATTGTTCATTTCAGAAAATTTATGGGAAAAAAATGTAAACACGAGGCTTTCAACAGATCCCACGAAAAGACGTCTCAGATCCCTCGCCTTGCTGTGTCCACCGGCCTGGGGACCCTTCCCCAATCCGGACCAAGCCTCCTCCCCACTGAACGCCCACCTTGACCCAGACTCCAGCCGCCCGATGGGGACTCTGCAGGGAGTCCGTCGAGAATACACGTGCTTCGTCTGTCTGCAGGCTTCTTTGGCAGCATTTTCAGGAAACCCACATTTGACAGGACTGAGAATCGCTGGAGTGAGAAGGTCACCCGCTGATTTTTTTTTTTTTTTTTTTTTTTGTGGTACGCTGGCCTCTCACTGTTGTGGCCTCTCCCGTTGCGGAGCACAGGCTCCGGACGCACAGGCTCAGTGGCCATGGCTCACGGGCTTAGTTGCTCCGC